>NW_027309503.1:0-30646 GCF_047496885.1 Scyliorhinus torazame | reverse complement strand
GGGCTGTTGCGGGGGATAGGGGAGGATCTGAACAATTTCATGAGCTGTAGGGAAAGCAAGTGTTGCTTGGGGGAATTCAGAGGCTTCTTGAGGAGAGTATTACTGGCTCTGGAGGAGTGCTTAAACAGCCACTTACATTGCAGAGCCTGCAACTGCAACTCCCACTCTGTTTCATTGTCAAGTTTCCCAATCCTCGGGCAGCACGGTGGCCCAGTGGTTAGCATTGCTGCCTCACGGCGCCAAGGTCCCAGGTTCGATCCCGGCTCTGGCTCACTGTCCGTGTGGAGTTTGCACATTCCTCCCGTGTTTGCGTGGGTTTCGCCCCCACAACCCAAAGATGTGCAGGGTAGGTGGATTGGCCGCGCTAAACTGCCCCTTAATTGGAAAAAATGAATTAGCTACAATTTAAAAAAATTTTTTTTTTTTTTTAAGTTTCCCAATCCTCTGGGAAGCATTATATCTTCAAATCTGACTCCCAATTGTAGGAATCCAATTTAGTTATGTCAAGCATCCCATCTCTCCATGATGTGATGTTTAGGTGCTCTGATATTTGACACCTTAAAAATGATGCGACCCATGCAGCACTTGGGGGTCGCACCCTGCACTTTTCACTTTTTAATACCCCCAACACACTCTGGTTTCAGTTCATAACAAGCCCTTGATGTCTGAAAATTCCTGTCACTTTTCTTCCTGTCCACCAAAAGTGATGACAGGCGCTATTTATGATTGCGAAATATAATCAAGAATTTGTATGCATTTTTTGTTTGCAGTTTATTTCTATTCCACATCTGTCTTGCTCAGTAAGCATTCAGTAGATTTTGTAATGGACTGGTATAGTTCTTGTTCTGTTTTTTTCCCCCGATGTTCGAGGTTGGAATATGTAAGCAGTTTTTCAATGAGAGAAAGGTAGCGATGAATGTTAAGCAACAAAGGTACCTAAAAGAACTTAAACATACTAGATGGTAGTTTAATATCCACTCTATGCATCTATCTCTGTTTCATTTTAAGTCATCCAAGCAAGAGTGGTTTCATATTGTTGTCTGAACATGTAGGTAATGGCAATGTGTACAGTGCTGGCAGTAAATGGTTTGGAAGCAGATGTAGGCAAGAATATTGCGACATTAATCATAAATGTTACTGCTGTTAAATATTTGGAATTTATCCAGGACATTGAAAGGAAAGGGCAGTTACGGTACAGTGAAGCTCTGCAATATAAATGCAGATAGTGCAGTATAGTATGCTACATTATTTCATGCTTTTTAAAATTGTATGTAATTAATTTGAACATTCAGAATTTGCAGTAATTTTCTAGCCGCTGTTTCTGGAGATGTAACCCAATATTTGAAATGGATGCCGTTTAATCTCTTCTCAAAGGGTCTCTATAAGTAAAACTATGTCTTTATTTTTTTCAAGAGTCTTGCATTTAAAAAAAAATTACGATGCTGGTCAGAAAGAGATGAATTTAGGAATGTAATGCGGAATTCTACGGGCAACGTCTTTCTTAAAAAAAATTTAGAGTACCCAATAATTTTTTTTCCAATTAAGGGGCAATTTGGTGTGGCCAATCCACCTAACCTGCACATCTTTGGGTTATGGGGTGGAAACCCACGCAGACATGGGGAGAATGTGGAAAGGCCAGATGGACAGTGACCCGGGCGGCTGGGATCGTACCAGGGTCCTTAGTGGGGCAGCATCTTTTACCAATGCCTTTGCTTTCAAACAGCATTTTTAAAAATAAATTTAGAGTACCCATTTCATTTTTTCCAATTAAGGGGCAATTTTGCGTGTTCAATCCACCTACCTTGCACATCTTTGGGTTGTGGGGGCGAAACCCACGCAAACACGGGGAGAATGTGCAAACTCCACACGGGCAGTGACCCAGAGCCGGGATCGAACCTGGGACCTCGGTGCCGTGAGACTGCAGTGACTGCGCCACTGCCCTGAACTGGCATTTTTTAAATGAAAAAAGCGCATTCAACCTTGGGGGGGGGGGGGGAGAATGTTGGTTCAATCATAGCTGGTATTGAAAACCAGGGCGCATAGTTTTTAATGCTAAATTGTGTAGCTACAATTTTTTTCAAGAAACTGACGCTGTACTCTTAAATATGAGGAATGATGAATGAGCAGTTATCTTGGAGAAAACCCCTTGCATTGATGCAAGCCTGATTTGTACACTGGATTTTGACATTTCCATGAGCACAGTAAAAATACAACAAAGTAGTGTTGCCTGTTAATTTGTTTGTGTCAGCATATAGAAAACTGCATTTAAATATTTTACAGCCATATGTATCACTCACTGATTTATTTGATTTCTGTTGAATTTCTGCCATACTTAATATCACTGCAATGTATATCAGTCGATTGAAAATGTCGGTGCAGTATAATTTTTAACACGTTGCCTTTTCAGCACTCAGTGAGTTTGGGTCTGAATCCAACCTGAAGTTTGTGGTTGGAAGCCTTCCTTCTGTGGTGGCAAAATGATTTTGATCGTCCTCAACTTGAACCCCTAAATCAAAATTTCCTGAAAATCTGCACGGTTCCTCATATACTTATTTCTGGGGATTTATTTTGTAAGAAGAGCCATGTCACGGTTTTGCATTGGTGTGGGTCTATTTTTTTTAATACTTGTCTCTAATTTCTCTGCAGTGCTTGACATGGCCAGGCATGTTCCTCTGTATAGAGCTCTACTGGAGTTGCTGCGTGCCATTGCTTCGTGCATATCCCTTGTGCCTCTTCTACTGCCTTTGTCTGGTGATAACAGTGAGGAGGATGAGGAGCATTCTGAAACACAGACTTCTGTTGGCACTTTACTCGCAAAAATGAAAACATGTGTGGATACATACACCAACAGATTAAGGTATGTTCTGGTGCTCCAAACTGATTTTGTCATTCAGTTATTAGGAACTCGAGGCCAACATTCTTTTGCAGTCCAAAATCCGAGTAAGTGAGGTATTAAATAAAAAAGCAAACCGGGACGCAGTTTAGTTTTAGACAAGTAGAAAGGGGAAAGATTGGGTATTTATTAAAATTTCCAGAGAGCTAGGCTGAATCAAGCTGCCTCATTCAAAACTGAAGATTTTAGTTTTCAGTGCTATTTTGAAGCTTGAATGACAAAGAATGTTCCACCATCCATTTTGAAGAATAAAGGGTTTAAGGGTTATGGTGTTCGGGCCAGAAAGTGGAGCTGAGTCCACAAAAGATCAGCCATGATCTCATTGAATGGTGGAGCAGGCTCGAGGAGCCAGATGGCCTACTCCTGCTCCTATTTCTTATGTTTATCTATCATAAAATGGTCTTCATCCTTTGTCTACTCTCTCTGTTTTCTCTCAGCCAGTTCAACTTGGCATAAGCCACCATTTTCTTTTGCCTATTCAACTTTCTCCTCGAGAATAATCGCAAGCTTGCTGAATGAGGCCTGCTTGCACATCCAAGGGGTAGGATCGCTTGACTATCATGGTCTCTTCTGCACCTAATCTTTGCTGACTATATCCCCTTGTTTCTCCTCCTCCTTAAATGACTGACTGTTCATTTTTATGTGGAGGTTGAACATCATAAAGAATGAGGAGCCTGCTAAAGCTAAATAATTTGATTGAATATGGCTTTGGGTCTGGTTTAGCACAGGGCTAAATCGCTGGCTTTGAAAGCAGACCAAGGCAGGCCAGCAGCATGGTTCAATTCCTGTACCAGCCTCCCCGAACAGGCGCCGGAATGTGGCGACTAGGGGCTTTTCACAGTAACTTCATTTGAAGCCTACTTGTGACAATAAGTGATTTTCATTTCATATTTTCAGAATGAATGCTGAGATGCCAAATATTGATGAAGCATGTTTAAACTGAACTGTCACAACCTGTACTTGCACTGCTCCCACCATATCTCCTGTAAATGTTACATCATTGACGAGCAAATGACCCAGTTGTCGGTTTTCTACACTGACCATAGAGCATTTGAATTGTTAACCTGACACCTTATCATGACTAAACATCGTGACTAAACATGAATAAGCATTCATTTGAAATATTCTTCTTGTTTGATGTGCCACATTATTGATATTGTTGTTAGCAACAAAATCATCTTAAACCAAAGGACTATTGACGTGGACTTTTCAGCTGAGGTTATTCATATTGTAGTTAATGTGTTAAAAAGTTTTAGCACTAAATGATTGTACATTATGTTTCTGAACACGACAGCCCGTTCCCTAAATCTGAGGTAAAAATAAATTACGGATTATACAGCTTCCAGCTGGCGCCAATAACACAATTGAAGTTATTTACAAGACATTCTGATCGAGGAAACCATATTTTTGCCATTTCTTTGGAATTGGTTCTATCGCCAAAATGTCTTCCTGTGCATGCTTATTACTGCCACCAACTGTTTACCATTCACTGAGACTGAGGAGAGTTGGGGCATTTGAAGGCCTTGGATTTTTTCCTTGTGCCCTTGGTGGCGTTCTGGTTGGCTCGTATAGGTGAGGATTGTTTAAAGCAGTCTGATATTTAGGCGTTCTCATCCAAGTGGCTAAACCTGCCGAAATGAAGTAGAAACTTTTGAGCATCACTTAAAAGTGAAATTTGGACTTTGGTCCTGGGGAAATCCAGGGTTCTGTTATTGCTCTGGGTTTCCACATGCTGGTTCATTTCTTGTTATTCCACCTTATTAATATTGAACTCTTGTTTCCCATTATCTACTGGCTGCACTTGACACAAAAATGTAGCTTCTGACTCAGTGATGTAAATGTCAGTGACCTCTTGGTGCTCCTGGTAATTCTTCTGTATCAATCTGCATAATACAATAAATTATGTGTCACTGCGGAAGATGTTTTGTTCATGAAAGATGATTTTAAAAGTAATTCTCCATGAAAATCGCATTCACTCTTACGAATATTGTTCATAAATTGGTCATTTTAACTTTGGATTGGTCTTGATTGCGCAGGCATTTTTTTCATCCAGTATTGTATCTTGCCTTTGAGCTATAAAGCTGTTATCATCTTCTGTCTCTACATTGCCTAATACTGACAAGACATCTTATTCCTTCTACTCATTGACATCCAGCAGAAAGTGCTCATGGATTTTTTTATAACAACGATTTTTGTTTAAGTGTGCAGGTTGTTAGCCTGATGAGGGATCAAAATATTATACAAGCAGACATTGCTTATATAAAACAACTAATCAGAATAAAACACATTTGGTTATGAATCTAGATAATCCAGTTTTATCAGTAGATATTTTAATGTTTCAGCTCCTATAGATTCATATACTTGTACATAAATATGGGAAGATAAATTATTTCCCTACCGTCCCCTTCATATACTTGTACATAAATATGGCAAGATAAATTATTTCCCTACCGTCCCCTGGCCACATAGTGCAGGGAATGACGGTATAATTATTTTTACATGTATTTTAAAGGTTCTAAAAAAAGTTTCAGTTAAAACCCCATGAAATAGAAAAAAAACTTCATAAAATACTGCTGCATTAAATTTATCCCATCACGATTTCAACATGAAATTTGGAATTTTTTGTCAGCAAGTATTGCAGATTGTTGCAATTATCAGCCTCAAAGAGCATTATATGTGGGCAAAATCGTGTATGGTTTCGATGGAGTAAATAAGAAATCTTTTCAAGTGAAAGAAGGATTGGTAACCAGAATGCCCTGATTAAAGGTAATGAAACAGGCAATGAACCAGAGGTGGCATAAGGAAACATTTTTTTATGCAACGAGTTGTGATCCAGGATGCTTTGCCTGAAAGGGTGGTGAAAGCAGATTCAATAGTAAGATTCAAAAGAAAATTGCATGAAAATTTAAAGGGGGGAAGAAATTGCAGGACTTTTGTTACCGCCTCTTGAGGGGTAAGAAGTGACTCCTCTATCCCACCATTCAAGTCTGACTGAAACAGAATTTATTTTCTGAATTTGTACAGGTGAGGGTATTTATCATCGAATTTACAGTGCAGCAAGAGGCCATTCGGCCCATCGAGTCTGCACCGGCTCTTGGAAAGAGCACCCTACCCAAGGTCAACACCTCCACCCTATCCCCATAACCCAGTAACCCCACCCAACACTAAGGGCAATTTTGGACACGAAGGGCAATTTATCATGGCTAATCCACCTAACCTGCACATCTTTGGACTGAGAGAGGAAACCGGAGCACCCAGAGGAAACCCACGCACACACGGGGAGGATGTGCAGACTCCGCACAGACAGTGACCCAAGCTGGAATCGAACCTGGGACCCTGGAGCTGTGAAGCAATTGTGCTATCCACAATGCTACCGTGCTACCTGTGTTTAACTATTTATATGCTGATTGCAAAGGAACCAGTCTGGCAGGCATGCTTGAGTTTAAACAAAAGTGGTAGTTTATATTGGGTTAAAAACCCACCCAGATAAAGACACACAACTAGTTTGAAAGGTAAACCCTGTCTGACCGTCGCAACCCACGCTCGCAAACACACACACACAAGCATATAGAATTACAATCTATTTAATAGTAAGAAGTCTTACAACACCAGGCTAAAGTCCAACAGGTTTGTTTCAAACGCTAGCTTTCGGAGCACTGCTCCTTCCTCAGTTGAATGACGGAAGGAGCAGTGCTCCGAAAGCTAATGTTTGAAACAAACCTGTTGGACTTTAACTTGGTGTTGTAAGACTTCTTACTGTGCTCACCCCAGTCCAACGCCGGCATCTCCACATCAATCTATTAAATGGGGAGTTACCTTTTGACCAAATTAAAATGCAAATTGAGACGGTGAAAAATAGAGAGTTTACTGTCTGAGTCCTTTACTGGTCTCTGTGGCTGCGGCAGATTTTTTTCCTCTGTGGTCTTAAAATTCCAGAAGTTGAAGCCCATGTGTAACTACATTTGCCAGAGACAATTTATTTTCAAAATGTAATCTGCCTTTGCCAAAAATCGATGATTTTTGCACCGGAGGTCCCTTTCGATCTTCAACAACTCTGTGCTGGCTTTTTTTTTTAAACTGAAAGAGGTCTTAACTTGCTCCACTGACAAGTTCTTCCAGACAACTATTTTGACAGCTTGTGTGCTGCAGAGATTTCAAAAATTATTATCTAGTCACCTGCCCTCTCTCCCCATAAAGAGTTCAGCAAGTCTTTACTTAGCTCATGTGTGTACAGACTGCAGCTATTGTCCCATGGCTTAGGTGATTAGGTTCTGTAATGTCCCAGCCATTAGCTTCTGAAAGATTAATTATCCATCTTGAGATGGGGAAAACACCTCTCCATATAGCTATTATCCTGGTAGACTTCCTACCCCAGCTTGAGAGATAGTCTTCTAGAAGTGGATAGCACAAATGCTTCACAGCTCCAGGGTCCCAGGTTCGATTCCGGCTTGGGTCACTGTCTGTGCGGAGTCTGCACATCCTCCCCGTGTGTGCGTGGGTTTCCTCCGGGTGCTCCGGTTTCCTCCCACAGTCCAAAGATGTGCAGGTTAGGTGGATTGGCCATGCTAAATTGCCCATAGTGTCCAAAATTGCCCTTAGTGTTGGGTGGGGTTACTGGGTTATGGGGATAGGGTGGAGGTGTGGACCTTGGGTGGGGTGCTCTTTCCAAGAGCCGGTGCAGACTCGATGGGCCGAATGGCCTCCTTCTGCACTGTAAATTCTATAAGAAGTGCAAAGTCCAGTACAGTATCTTTTCATGTACTTTTGGCATCAGAAGGTGTGAAATTTTATAAGCATGTCTGGGCATGTCTTAATTGAACTCCGCATTGGATCCTTACAGAAAACTGGTCAGTTGGTAATACCAGGGACAGCCGTCTTTATTTGGTGACATCTTAACAGTTCAATATTCTGAATGAGCAAGTAAACTTGCTCAGAATATAAAAACAGATAGTAAAAGTTTCTACAAATACATAAAACAAAAAAGAGTGGCTAAGGTAAATATTGGTCCTTTAGAGGATGAGAAGGGAGATTTAATAATGGGAGATGAGGAAATGGCTGAGGAACTGAACAGGTTTTTTGGGTCGGTCGTCACAGTGGAAGACACAAATAACATGCCAGTGACTGATGGAAATGAGGCTATGACAGGTGAGGACCTTGAGAGGATTGTTATCACCAAGGAGGTAGTGATGGGCAAGCTAATGGGGCTAAAGGTAGACCAGTCTCCTGGCCCTGATGGAATGCATCCCAGAGTGCTAAAAGAGATGGCTAGGGAAATTGCAAATGCACTAGTGATAATTTACCAAAATTCACTAGACTCTGGAGTGGTCCCGGCGGATTGGAAATTAGCAAACGTGACACCACTGTTTAAAAAAGGAGGTAGGCAGAAAGCAGGTAATTATAGGCCAGTGAGCTTAACTTCGGTAGTAGGGAAGATGCTGGAATCTATCATCAAGGAAGAAATAGCGAGGCATCTGGATGGAAATTGTCCCATTGGGCAGACACAGCATGGGTTCATAAAGGGCAGGTTGTGCCTCACTAATTTAGTGGAATTTTTTGAGGACATTAACAGTGCGGTAGATAACGGGGAGCCAATGGATGTGGTATATCTGGATTTCCAGAAAGCCTTTGACAAGGTGCCACACAAAAAGTTGTTGCATAAGATAAAGATGCATGGCATTAAGGGTAAAGTAGTAGCATGGATAGAGGATTGGTTAATTAATAGAAAGCAAAGAGTGGGGATTAATGGGTGTTTCTCTGGTTGGCAATCAGTAGCTAGTGGTGTCCCTCAGGGATCAGTGTTGGGCCCACAACTGTTCACAATTTACATAGCTGATTTGGAGTTGGGGACCAAGGGCAATGTGTCCAAGTTTGCAGACGACACTAAGATAAGTAGTAAAGCAAAAAGTGCAGAGGATACTGGAAGTCTGCAGAGGGATTTGGATAGGCTAAGTGAATGGGCTAGGGTCTGGCAGATGGAATACAATGTTGACAAATGTGAGGTTATCCATTTTGGTAGGAATAACAGCAAAAGGGATTATTATTTAAATGATAAAATATTCAAACATGCTGCTGTGCAGAGAGACCTGGGTGTGCTAGTGCATGAGTCGCAAAAAGTTGGTGTGCAGCTGCAACAGGTGATTAAAATGGCTAATCGGGTTTTGTCTTTCATTGCTAGAGGGATGGAGTTTAAGACTAGGGAGGTTCTGCTGCAATTGTATAAGGTGTTAGTGAGGCCACATCTGGAGTATTGTGTTCAGTTTTGGTCTACTTACTTGAGAAAGGACGTACTGGCACTGGAGGGTGTGCAGAGGAGATTCACTAGGTTAATCCCAGAGCTGAAGGGGTTGGATTACGAGGAGAGGTTGAGTAGACAGGGACTGTACTCGTTGGAATTTAGAAGGATGAGGGGGGATCTTATAGAAACATATAAGATTATGAAGGGAATAGATAGGATAGATGTGGGCAGGTTGTTTCCACTGGTGGGTGAAAGCAGAACTAGGGGGCATAGCCTCAAAATAAGGGGAAGTAGATTTAGGACTGAGTTTAGGAGGAACTTCTTCACCCAAAGGGTTGTGAATCTATGGAATTCCTTGCCCAGTGAAGCAGTAGAGGCTCCTTCATTAAATGTTTTTAAGATAAAGATAGATAGTTTTTTGAAGAATAAAGGGATTAAGGGTTGTGGTGTTTGGGCCGGAAAGTGGAGCTGAGTCCACAAAAGATCAGCCATGATCTCATTGAATGGTGGAACAGGCTCGAGGGGCCAGATGGCCTACTTCTGCTCCTAGTTCTCATGTTCTTATGTAATATAGTTTGATCAGCCAATTAAATCACAGATTAATAGCCCTCCTGCACAAGGTACATCATCGTGGCACCTCCATCTCACAAGGAAAGAAACACAAATTTCAATGAACGTTTCATTACAGACATCCAAATATTATGAGAATTAAACACAACACATGCACTCTCATTCACATTTTTAATCTAATTGTATCTGTTATGTTTTACAGTGGTTTTTGGTACCAAGATAATCCATTAGACTGTGGATAACATGCTCTTGCATTGCTTTACCCTTTTAGGTTCTAGTCACAAACAAAACTTGTCTTCATTTGTACAGATTAGAATTGTTTCAGGTTTCTGAGTTTGCTTTATTCTCTTTGTATGACAGATAATTTTGTCAGAAATCTTGTCCTTTTTTACCTTGCTGTCATTCCAGATTCACTATCGTCTGAAGGCGTTGGTATTTTTTCATGGCTTGTTAGCTCTCAGGTTGCTGGTTACAGCCAAGCTGCTCTTGATTACCTGTAGTAATGGGGTAGTATTTTGTACTTCTCATTGGTCCTACCTTCATGCTGCTTAACACAGAGGCTCTTGGGTGTGCAAATTTTCCAGATTGCTGGCCTGGTCTGCTTCTGAACCCCTCGCTGTCCACCTCTGTTACCTGGGCCTTTATTCGCTCAAACCCAGACACGTACAATTCTAATTTCTATGAGGTTAGTGGGCTGTCATTTGATTTTGTCTCTTGCAGGAATTCTGGACTGCCGCCCAGCACTTCACTTTAAGTGAATTTTTAGCACTGCTGTCCTGATTGAGGTTTAAAACCCAGTGTGTTTCATTTGGCTTACAATGGTTAACCCGGCATCAGTTTCACTGACATTCTCCTTGTGGTCTCCCTAAGTGTTGTTTGCTTTGGGTATATTCCCTTTCCTTCCTTCCTCTATTTTGGGAATGTGCTTTCCCCTAACCTGTTCCATGGTCCCTGGAATGCTGCTGCTCCCAAGATGATATTCAACTCCTGCTGTACTCCCCTGTAGCTCTTCAGCTGCATGGGGCATCACACTCAATTTTCTTTTGGTCTATTTGTGAACTTCCCTGGTCCCCATTTAAATCTGTCACGAAGGTACCTGCCAACCAGATTACCAGCTTGCTACCTTCATGTTTTTTAAATTTTTGCAGGCCCTTCATGGACTTCTGTTACTTCTGCTGGCCTGGCTTTGACCTTTTTCTCTTCCTCGGCATCTCTCTTAATTCTTTGTATGTGGTGCATAACCTCGAAATTGGCCCTTCCGAGTTTTGTCTCTTCAGGAGAATTTACTGGCTTTTGCCCAATCCTGCATTGAGCAATTTTGTTTCTCCACTTTCTGAGGGAGCAGACATGATGGCGCACAGTTCCATCAGTTTAGCACCCTCCTGTGCAATGGATGACACTCCTTTGAGTCTCAATGGAATATAGAGGAATACATAGAAACGCACAAACGTTAACAAGAAACAAGCCATTTGACCCAATTAGTTTGAGTTGCTATTTACTCCGCTCAAGCAAATTGCACACCGCTTTCCCACAATCCTCAGCCCCTCTCCTTCATTCACCTGTCCAATTTAATCTTGAATGTTAGTGCAATTTCTGGCTCAACAACTAACAATGGAAGTGAATTCCAAAGGTTTGCAGCAGGCTGTATAAAGAGGTTTCTCCTGCTACAGCTAAATCTCATGCATTTAATCTTGTACCTATGGCTCTTTGTTTTTGGTTGCTGAACTGCAGGAAACTGCCTGTTTCTATCTACCCTATCCCACCCCTTCTTAATTTTAAAGACCAATTATATCGCCTTATATTCTGCATTGTTCTAATGAAAAAGATCCAATTTTTCACGTCTTCCTTGTGTATTTCCTCCTAACAGGCAGCATTTTAGAGAATCTCTAAAGTCTCAATATACAGGTTCAGCAAATAATTAGGTAGGGAATTGGGATGTTGGCCTTTAATTGCAAGGGGGTGGAGTATAAAAGTAGAAATGTCTTGCTACACTGTACAGGGCATTAGTGGGACCACACCTAACGTGTGCAGTTTTGGTCTATTTACTTAAGGCGATTTAACTTGCATCAGAGAAGGTTCTCTCGGCTGATTCCTGGAATGACGACATTGTCTTAGGAGGAAAGGTTGTGCAGGTTGGGCCTACACTCATTGAAGTTTAGAAGAATGGCACTCTTATTGAAGCATTTAAGATCCAGAGACGGCTTGACAGGGTGGATGTTGAGGATGTTTCCCCGCCTGTGGGAGTCTATAACTAGAGGACACCGTTTAAAAATGATGCGTGTCCCATTCAAGAGATTTTGCTAGTCTCATATTTCTACATTTTATTTTTTTTTAAAGTAATAGCTGACACTATCTCTATCTTTCTTTAAAAAGAAAACTTCTTCATATATTGCTCTTTCCTTACAAAACTGATTGCAGAACTACTGTTAACTCCTACCCTCTGCTTTCTACCTTCTAACCAATTTGTAATCCAATTTTCTATTATTCCCCATGGCAGGTGATTCATCCCTTCTTTCCACTCATGTACACATCTGCAGGGCCCACCAAATAACCGTAGAACACTAACTATGACTATTTCTCTCAAATAGTTCTCAGTTTTGTTTTCAACCAACGCTATAGTTATAGTCCTCCAGGTGTTTGAGAATTTGTGGGGCATGTCATTGTAATTTCGACACCGTGGGTGGCTCTGTTTTGTGATAGGTACATTACCAATTTCAATTCATCTTATTTACACTCAAACGATCATCTAAATGCATAAGAGCATCCCTTAGTTTGGAATCAATGAACAGCTGGAGAGATTGCATTACTCAAAACAGTAATGGGTTCAAACTGTACTTGTCAGTGGGTGGGGAGAGAGCAGACAGGGGAGAAAATCTCTGTGCAGAATCAAGCGATAGCAATTTGGAATCGTCTCTCACTTAACATCGCTAGTTTTCCTCTGCCAAAGCAAACGATGACTGCAGTTTCCAGCTCCAATGGGCTGGGCTGTCTTTCCCCAGAGTCATCAGAAGTCAGATTTGCCCATTCAGGTGTTGTCCAGCATGTGAAACACAGCAATTCTACCAGCCTCAATTGATAGAACTAGCAAGTGCTGCACATTCAATCTAACCAAGATTCTTCTGCCTTCCCCAGCATGTTACTTGATGGGTAATTTCTTCAGTTCGCAACACCATACAACTGGGCACAACAAATAATGTTCAAGACTACCTTGTCTTGCCAGCACACCTGGTTTCAATTCCGCCCTCTTAACTTTTGGGACTAGTCTTTGAAACTATTTTGTGAAGGGCTGACCATGCCTTTTTTTTAAATTTAGTGTACCCAATTCATGTTTTCCAATTAAGGGGCAATTTAGTGTGGTCAATCCACCTACCCTGCACATCGTTTTTGGTTGTGGGGGTGAAACCCACGCAGACACTGGGAGAATGTGCAAACTCAACATTGACAGTGACCCAGGGCCGGGATTCGAACTCGGGTCCTCAGCGCCGTAGTCCCAGTGCTAACCACTGTGCCATGTGCTGCCTGACCCTGATATATATCTTCCCGATAAATATTAATAGCCCTGACACTGGTGTGCAGGGCATGATTTCAACATTTACGGATGACACAAAGTGTTGTCAACTGTTGAGATACTCTTGAACTTCAAAAGAGCATAGACATGTTGATGGGTTGGGCAGACAAGTGGCAGATGAAGGTCAATGTAGAGAAGTGCGAGATGATACATTTTGGCAGGAAAATGCAGAGAAACAGTATAAAATAAAAGGAAAAACTCTTAAGGAAGTGCAGGAACAAAGGGGCCCCAGTGTATATGTATACAAGTCATTGAAGGTAGCAGGGAATGTTGAGAGAGCAGTTAATAAAGCTTATCATTTTCTAGGTTTTATTAATTGGCACATTGAGAATAAGAGTAAGGAAGCCATGTTAAATTTATACAAGACACTAGTTAGGCCTCATCTGGTGTACTGTGTCCAGTTCTGGGCACCATACTTGAGGAAGGATTTAAAATTTTTTTAAAAAAAATTCAGAGTACCCAATTATTTTGTTTCCAATTAAGGGGCAATTTAATAATCTTTGTCACATGTAGGCTTACATAAGCACTGCAATGAAGTTACTGTGAAAAGCCCCTAGTCACCACATTCCGGCACCTGTTCGGGGGACACAGGGAGAATTCAGAATGTCCAATTCACCTGACATCACATCTTTCGGGAATGTGCAAACTCCACACGGACATTGACCCAGGGCCGGGATCGAACCTGGGTCCTGGGCGCTGTGAGGCAGCAGTCACGTGCCGCCAATTCAGAGAGGGTTGATGAGGGCAATGCAGTGTATACGAACTTCCTAAAGGTATTTAGAGAATGATGGTGAACGGCTATTTTACAGCTTGGGGCACAATGCACAGATAGGGTCAGTACCAGAACACTACTTTTCTTCATTGAATATTAATGATTTGCACTTGACTGTACAGGTCACAAAACCTAGAAGTATTCTGAACTGTGGGGGAGATAATGATAGACTTCAGGGGGCTAGTGAATAGGCTGACACGTACCTGATGAAATTTAGTGCAGAGAAGTGTGAAATTATGCATTTGGTAGAGAGAATGAGGAGAGGCAATGTAA
The DNA here is from genome assembly GCF_047496885.1 of Scyliorhinus torazame. Taxonomy (NCBI): domain Eukaryota; kingdom Metazoa; phylum Chordata; class Chondrichthyes; order Carcharhiniformes; family Scyliorhinidae; genus Scyliorhinus; species Scyliorhinus torazame. Next base: position 16,335 of record NW_027309503.1, on the reverse strand, counting down.
AGAATACAATTCTAAAAAGGTGCTGGAACAGAGAGCCATTGGGATATATTTGCACAAAGCAGAAATTGTTTAAAAAGGCACACTAGATGCTAGGCTTTATAAAGGAAGGCCTATAGTATAAGAGTGTTATGTGGAACCTCTAAAACACTGGCTTAGCCTCAAATGGATTTTTGTGTTCAATTCTGGACTCCGTTCCCTATGAAGGAAGTGAAGGTATTGGAGAGGGTGCAGAAAGAATTATGAGAGTAGTTCCAGGAATAAGCGACTTCAAATAGATTGGAAAGTCGGGATTGTTCTCTTTGAAGAAGAGAACGTTGAAAGCAGATTTGATCTAGGTGTTCAAAATCCTGAGGTGTCTCAGAAGAAATAATTCCCATTGGAGGATGGGTCAAGAACCAGAGGACACAGTTTTTAAAGTGGTTGGTAAAAGAACCAAAGGCTAGGTGAGAAAAGGCGTTTTTAATGCAGGGCGGCACGGTTGCACAGTGGTTAGCACTATTGCTTCACAGCGCCAGGATCCCAGGTTGGATTCCTGGCTTGGGTCACTGTCTGTGCGGGGTCTGCACGTTCTCCCCTTGTCTGTGTGGGTTTCCTCCAGGTGCTCCAGTTTCCTCCCGCAAGTCCCAAAAGACGTGCTGTTAGGTAATGTGGACATTCTGAATTCCCCCCTCTGTGTACCCGAACAGGCGCCGGAATATGGCGACTAGGGGCTTTTCACAGTAATTTCATTGCGGTGTTAATGTAAGCCTACTTGTGACAATAAAGATTATTATTAGAATCTGGAATGCACTGCCTGAGCGAGTGGTGGAGGAAGATTTAGTGGCTTTTGAAAGAGGGAATTGGAAATGCACTTTGAAGAGAAGAAAATTGCAGGACTACGACGAATAGAGCTGGGGCTGAGGGCTACGAGGACTATTGCCATACAGCGAACTGGCATAGACCAATGGGCTCTAAGGTCTCCTGCGTTGTAATCATTCAAAGTACGTTTGTGCGGCACTCTTATAACAGAGTCATTCACTAGACATTGGCTTATAGCTGAATTAATATGTCATAATTAACCCAAAAATCTTGAACCAAGTTTCTGTAAGGACACAAATGCAAACAAAAGTAGAGGATGAAATTGACAGCACTAGTGATCAGCTGTGAAAATTTGATATTGGAGGAAAGAGAATAGAAGCTAAACTGTTTGTGCCAGTGAAGGTGTTCTACAGTTTAAATTCTGTGTCGTGTTTTGTGAAATTGAAGTGCCTCCAAACACTGCACACAGTGAATTTCTTTGAAGAGCAGTTACTGTTAATGTTTAATGGGATTGCAGCCCATTTATATTCCCAGCAGATACATTGGGATTATCAGGCGAGTTGTCTTTAGTTTTAATAAAAGCATTATTGTTTTCTGCCAGCTAAAATCTCTCTTCCAGAAATTATGGGAATAATAGTCTGATCATTTGGGAGTCCACTTACCTATGCATGTAATGCCACAGTTTTCAAATCACAGCAAACTTGAAACAGGAAAATGCCTGTCTGAATGTTGAAAATCTTTGACACTTCATTAATTCACTACTTATGCAAGATTCTGTTGACAAAGACCTGATGAATAGTGGTGTATGTAGAATATTGGATACTGAGAATGATGATTGCTGCATTGAAATGGGTCTACTTTTACAATGGAAATATCTCACGACGTGGATTGGCTTTGCTTACTTAGGTTTTGGGCTGTGGAGATGCTGTTTGACAGCAGTGCTATTGCTTATGATCTCACCTGCATGTGTATTGAGAAAATTGGATGGACAATTTCTATAAGACCCACTAAACGTTACACTTTGGTTCTGACAGATCTAAGAAAGATAAAAGCAAAGCTGGGTCCAAGAGCGATGCAGCAGAAGCAGAATCTGAGGGACTAACGCTGCTTGTACCTGACATCCAGCAAACTGCAGAGATTGTCCAATTGGCCACAACCAGCCTGCGACAGGCAGCGCAAGGTATGGCTCTCAACTTTAATGGTGTATATTTGCAATGTAACTGTTTGACAATAGTTAGATTGATTTGAACACCTAGGTTTTAGTATTAAAAAGCAAACCTTGCAGTATTATTTTTTTTGTGGGAATATTATTTCTGTCATATTTCAGCCTGCTGCTCGCTGTAGAAATGTCAATTTGCACAACTGGGAAATGTGTATAGTGTACCCTCATTTTGATTTGCTGCTTAACCACAAAACTACTCACTTTGGCCACTATCTTCAACAGAAACCTGTGTTGTCTCTTTCTGTCCCTTCCCTCAAGCCATAAACGGAGAACACTCAAATCCAATGACTATCCAATTTCTGCTGAGACTTGCAAAGAAATCTGTTATACAGATTTACAATTGCATTTAACAGACTGCACCATTTTATAAGTTTTATTCTCATCAATTCCGTTCTGCACAGCAATTCATTTTAAATGAAATGAAAATTGCTTATTGTCACAAGTAGGCTTCAAATGAAGTTACTGTGAAAAGCCCCTAGTCGCCACATTCCGGCGCCTGTTTAGCGAGGCTGGTACGGGAATTGAACCGTGCTGCTGGCCTGCCTTGGTCTGCTTTCAAAGCCAGCGATTTAGCCTTGAGCTAAACAGCCCAATGAGTAACAGTTGGTTTATCTCTCCCATGCTTTCTATGTGGGTTTTGACTGCCCCCCACCCTCCAAACTGAATTACGTCAGTGGGCTGTGGATCACTTATCATCTAGCTAATGTACAAGTTCTGCAACAACAACCTGTATTTTATATTCTGTGTAAAATACCTCACAGCTGAGCCCAGATCCTGTCTGCATGCAGTTACAGAAATGGCGGTGGTGATCAGGAGCAGAAATTCCAAGGATGCTGTGGCAAAACTGTCAAGCCTCTGTACCAGCTGATATCCCTGAACTCCAAACACAAGATCAAACTAACGAAAATAAAGAACTCGCATTGCATTTTTATGGCAATTTCGGGGCACATTTCGGCCCGTTGTTTCAGAATTGTACAGGCTATTTATATTTGCAGTGCAAAAACAGGCCTTCAGCCTGACTGAACTGTGTCGCCATTTATGCTCCACACGAGTCTCTTTCCACCCCTGTTATTCCAACCCCCTCTGTATCCTTCTATTCCATGATCCCTCGTGTGCTTATCCAGCTTCCCCTTATTTAAGCCACTGAAATTAGATTTGCTCCAATGTTTATTCCCCGATCCTTTTGTTTCAGAAAAGAAAATTGCAGAATCAACAAAGAAAGCTATGACAAGACCGAGGCCGTTAGCAGTCACGCGCTCTCTAGAAGAAAAATATGTAGCTGCAATGAAAAAACTGCAATTCGGTAAGTTTCATTTAACACACAGCATGTAAAATAATCTGAAATAGGATGCATAGAATTTCCTATGTAGTGTGCTTTATTTAATTGAAGCTGTATTTGTGCTATTCCCCCGACGGCATACTGAGCAAATATAAAATTCCTGCCTCCTCAGTCGCTCAGTAATCAAATATAACTAGATAATAATAATCGCTTATTGGCACATGTAGGCTTCAGTGAAGTTACGTGAAACGCCCCTAGTCGCAACATTCCGGCGCCTGTTCGTGGAGGCCGGTACGGGAATTGAACCGGCGCTGCTGGCATTGTTCTGCATTACAAGCTAGCTGTTTAGCCCACTGTGCTGAACCAGCCCCATTGATATTGATGTTGTGTCAGCACCCTAGGCTCTGGAGCGAAAAGCACTCCCCAGGGTTCCATCTGTTGACTACCATCCAGGAGGTGTGCGGGCAATATTCTAACTGCGCTGTTACAGCATCAATCCACCTGAATGGATTTTTGAGTGAGAACCTGAAGGGCTATTGAAAACTACAGAATTTTTAAATTTCATCTTGAGATGGTTGTTGCCTTCAGGGGGGAGAGGAACAGGGAGATTTTAAACAAAGCCCAGAAATTCTGCTTCATCTTTTTAACAGTGAATGGAATTCTCTAAATCATGCTCGTTTGGGGCATTGCATTTTAAATTTATTGCTTGAATTTATTTGGTTACAAATTCAACATTCTGAAACGCTGTTAAGTCGGTAAAAAATTTCACTGCCTGACCTTTAAGTACCCATCGACCATATACGTATTTGAAAATGTCCCCTGTAAGTTGTGTGATTGCATAGCAATCTGGAACATACCACACAATACAACAAAGAGAAATTAGAAGGAAAATGAATAATCACTATAAATGGTAAGCGTCTTTGCAACTTATTCTGTGTTTGAGCATAGTATTCGTGTTTTTTTGGAGCACGCTAGGGGCATTTCGGGCATGATTCTCCGAAATGGAGACTAAGTGTTCCAAGCTTTTCCCCGCCCCACAGGCCGCCCCCCGACCCTACGCGCAGAGTTCCCGCCGGCTGCGATCAGGGGTGAACGGCGCCGGTGGGACTCTGCCGTTTCCGCTCGGCCCGTGCGGGCCGGAGAATCGGCAGCCCGGCCGTGGACAGCGGCCCGCGATCGGCGCCGCGCTAAACGCGCCGGCGCAAATGGCGCCGATTCTCCGCACCTCGGAGAATCGCACGCCGGCGTGGCGTGGCTGCGGCGATTCTCCGGCCCACCGCGGGGCTGGGAGAATCGCGCCCTTCATCTTTCTGATGAATAAAAGCGAGTCATCTGTAGACCATGTTTACACTGGGAATTATTTTTTACTTGGTGCGTTTAAAAATCATGTGATTGTTTCAAAATAGGCAGAAAACCTTGCTGTGTTTTGAGAAAATGATTCTTCAGACTAAGTGCCAGATAATGAAATAAATGTTAAACATCTGAACAGTGAGAAAATAAAATTAAAATATTGAGAGTGGTTACAGAGCAGTGATTAATCGACTGCTCTTTAAAGCAGCTGACACAGTTTTTCTTCCCCTGCCACCAAGACATCGAAATAATTATTACTGTCCAAATCCTTATTGTACCCTGAGGAACATGGCACAGGCAATAAAAGGCCGGCAGTATTTAGAACATCTTGGCTGAGTATGCAGAATTTGCTTCCATTTATTATGGTGCATTAAATGTTCATCCACCAGTGTTTCCCACCGTGTACCTAACCATGTTAGATCTGTAGTCAAAGGAAGTTTTTTTCTGCAGCAGATCAGCCTGGTGTATAGGTGATCCTGAGCTCGCTGAAGAGGGTTTTAAAATGTGCAGCCTAATCTTTGTCAGTGCAGATCTGATACTATAAGCAGTTTTGTGACGACAGGCTAATTTCTGAAGATTGATTAACTTTCCAAATATTGTGCCCCCCAAGGAGATTGCCAAAATGAGATGGACCGTATTTCTTTTCTACTCAAACTTGTGGATGACCTATTTGATTTATTTCATAATTGTGTTGTATTGGTCCTAGCTCTTTGCCAATAATGCTGTTTTAACAGGTTGTTAGGGGAGTACATGAGAGCAGCTTCGATATGGGGCTTAATAGGATAGATATTGAGATGTTAATTTCCCTGGCTAGGGAATCAAGAACTCGGGGGCACAGTCTTGGGATAAGGGCCGATCATTTGGGACTGAGATGAGAAATTTCCTCATTCAAAGGATTGCAAATCTTTGGGATCCTCTAACCCAGAGGGTTGTGGGTGCACCGCCACTGAATATATTTAATTTAATAATCTTTATTGTCACAAGTAGGCTTACATTAACACTGCAATGAGGTTATTGTGAAAAGCCCCTAGTCGCCACATTCCGGTGCCTGTTCGGGTACACGGAGGGAGAGTTCAGAATGTCCAAATTACCTAATAGCACGTCTTTTGGGGCTTGTGGGAGGAAACAGGAGCACCCGGAGGAAACCCACGCAGACCCAGGGCAGCACGGTAGCATTGTGGATAGCACAAATGCTTCACAGCTCCAGGGTCCCAGGTTCGATTCCGGCTTGGGTCACTGTCTGTGCGGAGTCTGCACATCCTCCCCGTGTCTGCGTGGGTTTCCTCCGGGTGCTCCGGTTTCCTCCCACAGTCCAAAGATGTGCGGGTTAGGTGGATTGGCCATGCTAAATTGCCCATAGTGTCCAAAATTGCCCTTTGTGTAGGGTGGGGTTACTGGGTTATGGGGATAGGGTGGAGGTGTGGATCTTGGGTAGGGTGCTCTTTCCAAGAGCCGGTGCAGACTCGATGGGCCGAATGGCCTCCTTCTGCACTGTAAATTCTATGATAATCTATGACACAGGGAGAACGTGTAGATTCCACACAGACAGTGACCCAAGCCGGGAATTGCTGCCCATTGCTACTGTGCCGCCCATTTAAGGCTGAGATGGACAGATATTTGGCTTGACAGGCCACATGGTCTACTCCTGCACATTTTGATCTTGTATAGATTGATTCTTTATTGTAGTTATTCTTTTGTTGCACCTGATCATCATTTAACACACATATCTGAGATTCAAAACTTGTGTCGAAGTGTTGTGGGTACATATGCATTTCATCCTCTATATTCTATTATTCTGTGCCACATACATGTTGAATTGCATATCATCACCTGATGCACCTCTAGCTCTGCTTAGCTAGCGTTGAATGGTCTTTGTTGCCTCTACCAGCAACTATTCCAATGCTCTCTTATCATCTTAAACCCCACCTTCCTTAAACTTTAAAACCCTGCCGATCATGTCTTAATCTGATACAAAGTCCCATTGAACCGTCGCCCCCAGTCTCGTTGACCTATGTTGGCTCCAGACCACCAAAGTCTCAATTTTAGAAAAACCCCCAGCAATAATTCTCACCCTCATGTTTTAAATTCCTCCACAGCCTTGGGCAGCACGGTAGTACAGTGGCTAACACTGTGGCTTCACAACGCCAGGGTCCCAGGTTCGATTTCCCTCTGGGTCACTGTCTGTGCGTAGTTTGCACGCTCTCCCCGTGCCTGCGTGGGTTTCCTCTGGGTGCTCCGGTTTCCTCCCAAAGTCCAAAATACAGGTTAGGTGCATTGGCCATGATAAATTGCCCTTAGTGTCCAAAAAGGTTGGATGGGGTTATGGGTTACGGCGATTAGGGTGGAAGTGAGGGCTTAAGTGGGTCGGTGCAGACTCACTGGGCCGAATGGCCTCCTTCTGCACTCTATGTTCTATGTCCTCCCCTGCCGCTAAACTCCATCCTACAACCCTGCAAGAAATCTGTTCTTCCAACTCTGGTCACTTGTGCATACTCCACTCCCTTTGCCTAATGTTGACAGCAGTGCCTTAAGGCCTAACATCTGGAATTCCCTACTTAATCGTCTCCACCTCTCTTTCCAACGTGACGATGTTCCTTGAAACCTACCTAGTATTTCCTTGTTTGGCTTGGAATCAATTCTTGTCCAATTACACTCCTGTGAAGTGTGTTAAGGGTGCAATATAAATAATAATTGTTGGTGTTTTACCTGTGCAATGAGGTGGAATTTGGCTTGCCTTTCTCTAGCTGTAATCTCAAATTGGGCAAAATATTAAATCAAGTTTCTTTCTCAACCCAGCAACTGGTCGGATGTAGTTCAGTTTCATATCATTATGATTCAGATAGATAGAAATTATATTTTTTGTACACATTTAAGATTAACAACACAGCCTATCTTTCCCAATGACTTAAATCTGTTGTGAAAATTTGCTAAAGGTGTAATGAGAAAATTGTCACCTTGGGAAAAACCATTCACTAGAAACCACTCTATTCAGGCATATTGTTTTATATAGTACGAGCACCCACATAATGTAACCCATAATGTTTTAATGAACAGGTGTTTTGAATTCTCCCTCAGTGTACCCGAACAGGCATGTAGTCTGGCGGATTTTCACAGTAACTCCATTGCAGTGAAGTGTAAGCCTAGTTGTGACACTAATAAAGATTAATTAATTAATTTTGTGTGAGCATATGAAGGATGTGTCTAATAAGCATTTGGATTTTCTCAACTTCTCATAAATGAGATTTATGCAATCGTAACTTCATGGAAGGTCATCTGGTCTGTGATTCAAGTTGTAGTAAAACAGGAAATAGGAGTGGGAATAGGCCATTCGACCCCTCAAGCCTGCTCTACCATTCAGCTAGATCATGTCTGATCATCTTTTTCAATGCCATTTTCCCCATATCCCTTGATGTCTTTAATATCTAGAAATCTCTGCGCCGCTGAGGACCCAGGTTCGAATCCTGCACCTAAATCACTGTCCGTGTCAAGTTTGCATGCTCCCCCCATGTCTATGGGTTTCACCCCCAGAACCCAAAGATGTACAGGTTAGGTGGATAGGCCACACTAAATTGCCCCTTAATTGGAAAAAAAATAAATAATTGGGTACTCTTTTATAAAAAAAAAAAAAAAAAAAAAAAATTTTTTAATCTAGAAATCTCTCAATCTCTGTCCTGAATATACTATGTGACCCCTCTGAGGTAGAGAATTCCAAAGGTTCATCACACGAGTGAAGAAATTCCTCATCTCAGTCCTCGACTGTCTGTCCCTTACTCTGATATTGTGTACCCTGGTTCTAGACCCTGCCTCCCAATCACGGGAAACATCCTTCCAACATCTTAGTGCTGAGAAATAAAGCTTAAAGTGAACATAATGGGAAAAGCTGGAATGTACAGTGTTTTATTTTTAATCCCCTGAGCCCTAAATATGTACCCAGTGATGATCCTTTATTTTTACACCCATTGGCTGTAATGTTCTAATCCAAATTCTTTAAAACATTTTCAATCCAATCCAATCCAAAAAAAAGCTTTTTTTTAAAAATTTACCCAATTATTTCTTTTTCCAATTAAGGGGCAATTTAGCGTGGCCAATCCACTTAACCTGCACATCTTTTGGGTTGTGGGGGCGAAACTCACGCAGACATGGAGAGAATGTGCAAACTCCACATGGACAGTGACCCAGGGCCGGGATTCGAACCCGGGTCCTCAGCGCCGTAGGCGGCAATGCTAACCACTGTGCCATCGTGCTGCCCTCTACAGCACAAAGCTTCCGAGTTGATATGAAACTGAGCTACCTGGAGATACCATTACTCAGGTTGCTATGCAAAGTGACTGGATTTCCATTGGAATTTTAAAGCTGTTCTCCTGCAATATGGCTATATTGTGCGAGAGCTAGAGAAACCTGTGTTTCTTGCTGGTATTCGTATCCGAAAGTGAAAGTCTACTAGTTTTCTAGAAATGCCAGTGTTAAGTCGGTGATTTCCATTTCAGTTTGTGAATTGAAGTGATTCTGAATCTGACGATCACAATGATGGAACTGGATATGCATGCTGAATGAAAAAGATGGTTAGGATTATTACATGGAGTGTCATGTTAGTAATGTTAGTAAAACAATAAAGAAGAATAGACGAAATAGAAAATATATGGCACAGAAGGAGGCCATTTGGCCCATTGAATCTGTGCCAGCCACAAAAGCCTCATCCCACTTTCCAGCTCTTGGTCTATCACCTTGTAGGTTACAGCACTTCCAAGTGAATGTCCATGTAGTTCTGCTCATTTCATCGGTTAACTATGTTCTGAATCCAAAACGTAATCTCAAATTTATTCCTGTACTTAATCGTGTTTTACTTTTTAGATACTGCTGAGATGGTCACAGAAGATGATGATGGAAAATTGGTCTTTAAAGTAAATTACCATTACATGTCTCAGGTGAAGAATGCTAGTGATGCTAACAGTGCTGCCAGAGCTAGACGCCTTGCCCAGGAAGCTGTCACACTCTCAACATCTCTGCCTCTTTCCTCTTCATCCAGTGTGTTTGTGCGCTGTGATGAGGAGAGATTGGATATCATGAAGGTAAATGCAAAATACTGAAGCTAAAATAGCTATGACGTGCAGACGATGAGCTGACTGGTCTCTCTGCACCATAGATTTTCTATGAGCTTTACCCAATACATGGGTAAATCGCTGAGGAGTAAATCTCAAATTTTGCTGCAAGTTTATTCAAAATGTTAATTGTTCATTATGAACCATCATGTATTTGAAAATAATGAATGATGATTGTACTATCGAAAGAGACTTTGAACAACATGCCAAGCTTTTATGACTGAGAAAGCACATCTGCATCAGTGACTCTGGCCACACTCTCGCACCTTTGTCACCAGCTGCAGATGGACATTTGGTAACTAGTCACCTGCTTGCTCTCTTGGCCAGAGCATTTGTTGCATGTGGTGACTTAAACTAAGGCTGAGTGAGAGAGTGTTACATTAAATGACTTGCAATAAAGAAAAATAAACATTATTTTGAATTAAGTTTGAAGGGTTTATTTCACTTTCCATTTATTATTGAATTGCTAATCAGGACAAAAGCCAAAATGTTTTCAAGGGTAAATAAAACATTAACTTCAAACTGTGGTGGACTAAGCTTTGTAACCATCTGGTACTGGCACATTGAGCCACACCATTTATATAAAAATCCACAAAATCTAATTTACTCCATTTTGAAAGAAGTTTAGACCCCCAGAAAATCCTTATACGATCTTCTTTCCTATATGAAATCCAACTGCTTTTCACAGTGTAAAAAAAAGTATGGAACCGGACACGATGAAAGATCTGATTTTGGAAATTCCTGCATATTGGGTTTTTGTTAGCAATTGGATTCATTATGATCAGTTTATGGAGCTGTTATAAATCAGGTTTATGACTGCACGGTGGCACAGTGGTTAGCGCTGCTACCTCATGGCACCAAGGACCTGGGTTCGACCCCGGCCCTGGGTCACTGTCCGTCTGGAGTTTGTACATTCTCCCTGTGTCTGCATGGGTCTCACCCCCACAATCCAAAGATGTGCAGGGTGGGTGAATTGGCCATGCTAAATTGTCCCTTAATTGGAAAATAATGAATAGAATACTCTAAATTTATAAAGAAAAAAAATGAATCGGGTCTATGTAGTCATCTCCTTGCATGCGCATACATCAGCTTTCTTTTAAACTTTGTATGGTAAACTGCCAATGATTTTAGCAGAATGAGTGTTTTTGATTATTCTTTCCTCCTCCCGTCAGGTTCTAATCACAGGACCATCCGATACACCTTATGCAAATGGCTGTTTTGAATTTGATGTATATTTTCCCCAAGATTATCCAAACTCCCCTCCACTTGTAAACCTGGAAACCACGGGAGGGCACAGTGTACGATTTAACCCAAACCTTTACAATGATGGAAAGGTAAGGAAATACATTGTAGGTTATTTGTGTTCAAGTAAAGCTGGATTTGTTCAGAAATCCTGAAAAGGGATCTTTCACTTTGTACACCAAAGATAAGCTTGTACGTGCATGAATTTAAACTGTGTAAGGTAATGCTGTGAAATCTACTTTAAAGGCCAGGTTTTAGGATTAAGAAAGCATGTGAGTTTCCAAGTAACAAAATTATTTTATTGACTAAATCTGTAATGAAGAAAAGGATGGCATCATTGAAGTCAATTTTTAGTATCCGGCTTTTAGAAATATGTGAAAGGAATGCATAAAATGATCTTTTTTATGATTTGTATTCCAAATGTAGAAACTGCATTTTGTGGTAATAGGTTTTTGCAGTTTTGGGTCAATTTTTACTGCTGGCATCTTTCTCACTAATTCAATAGCAACACAAGGGGAAGAAGGATTAGATCACTGATGTCTGGATATTCTTCATACACAAAGGGCGGAATTGAATCGAAGCATAAGGGGTCGTCTTATCACCGGTTGGAGAACCAGCAAGAGCCCTATGTCACTTCCTTTGGCCCATCATATTAAATGTTAATCAGGCACTTATTTGGACAGTGGTGGGCCTTCCCGGGGATGAAGAAATCCACCTATTCCACCCCCAAGAGCTGCCAGCCAATCGGAGGCCAGCATCTGTCTGTTACAGTGCACCCACCAGCGGCCCAGCATCAGCGAGGGACCCAAGACACAGATCACTGAGGCAGGATGGGAACGTGTGAGGGTGGAGAGGGGTCGGCAGCAAGGGCAAGGGTGTGGCTTTCAGTGGTCCTGCCTCCTTCCTGACGCAGAGTCCCTTGATTAAGTACTGCCTGACAACAAGGGAACCTATAAGCATACTTATTTATTTATTTATAATTTAGAGTACCCAATTCATTTTTTCCCTCTAATTAAGGGGCAGTTTAGCATGGCCAATCTACCTACCCTGCACATCTTTGGGTTGTGGGGGTGAGACCCACGCAGATACTGGGAGAATTTGCAAACTCCACGGACAGTGACCCAGAGCCGGTATCGGACATGGGTCCTCAGCGCCGTGAGGCAGCAGTGCTAATGCCTAAAAGCATACCTGACAGGCAAGAAAGCAGTGGGGTCCCTACCCAACACACTCCCATCCGATTAAATGCCTCTCCGCCTCTAAACTTGTTTCGGAGGGGGCATTAAATTCCGACCAAAGAAATCAATGATTAAAATGGATGCCTGGAAAATGTGTGGTAGCATAAACCTTGAAGGCATTTGAGGATCTGTTGGATTAAATAATGGAGGAAGGGTGGCACAGTGGCTAGCACTGCTGCTTCACAGTGCCAGGGATCCAGGTTTGATTCCAACCTTGTGGCTGTGTGGATTTTGCACATTCTTCATGTGTCTGCGTGGGTTTCCTCCGGTGCCCCCGTTTCATTCCACAGTCCAAAGATGTGCACGTTAGGTTTATTGGCCTTGCTAAATTGCCCCATAGTATCCAAAAGGTTAGGTGGGATTGCAGCGATAGGTGGGGTGTAGGCTTAGGTAGGGTGCTCTGTCAGAGGGTCGGTGCAGACTCGATGGACTGAATGACCTCCTTCTGCACTATTGGGATTTTATAATTCTATGAATTCCTATGTTTTTTTCAGGTTGAAGTACAATGAACAAAAAATAGGAATATGCCATTTGGCCCCTCAAGCCTTTCAACTCTTCTTTAATCTCAATTCCATGCCCGTTCTCCATATATCTTGCCTTTGTACTTCCCAATGGTTCTCGCTGATGCTGGTGGGTGCACTGTAACTGGTTTGCCCTACCAGTGGGAATTATTCTTCATTATTTTAAACTGCGCTGTTGTAACAACTCTTAAACTTGCGACATCAAGGGATTAACCTACGATTACCTCCTTTCATAGCTAAGATAGTCACGTGGTCTTCCACATTGGCACTTATCGGTCAATTTCATTCTGTGTTGCTGGTGCAAGATGACACTCGAGCTGTAAAATTCAAAAATCATCAAAAATAATGTGCTGTTGTTTGTTGGATAAATCAGTGGCCAGTTGCTCACAGAATATGTTGATGTGAAATTCTGCAAAGTCCCACAGAATCCTTGCACACTTATTTTTACACATTATTTATTCATATCTCTGACTCTGGTATGATGTTCCTTTTTTCCAGGTCTGTTTAAGCATTCTCAACACCTGGCATGGAAGACCAGAGGAGAAGTGGAATCCTCAAACATCTAGTTTTTTGCAAGTAAGTAGAGAGTACTTGCTATTCATTTAGGGTGGAATTGTCTTAGAAAACAAACAAATTCTTAAATCTAATGACGAAGAGTCATATTGAACTCAAAAAATGAATTCTGTTTCTCGCTCCACAGATGCTGGCAGACTTGCAGAATATTTCCAGCATTTTCTGTTTTTATTTCGGATTCCCAGCATCCACAATATTTTGCCGTAATTAAAATCTAATGATGTTGTTCATCCCGTCAGCAGCAAGTGTTAACATTTCAGGAAATGCAGAATTTTGACAACTTGTACTTGTGCAAATTTAATTTGCTCGGTGTTGCCAAATGTTATACGTCCAAGTGCCTTGTCCCTGTAGAGGTGCACAGAACTAAAATTTGACAGATAAATTATGTATGGTTTGGTACAAGGGGTATCGTTTTTAAAATCTAAGGATTTGTATTTCACTATTTTTTTCTAATTAGAAAGTAAGAAATGGAGTGGATGTTTTTTTCCGCAATGCATTGGATACTAGCGTATCTCATGGGCCAAATCTGGAACTAATTCAATTAATTCACAGCATGTAACTAATGTTATTATCAGATTTGATCTCCAACACGGAACAAAAACTTGATTTTTTTAATTGCTGCCCCCATTGTTTTGACACCCTGCACAAAATACTTCACAGCTTTTTCATAATGTTGACCTTGAAAGAGTTGGGTCAAGAACTATGATACCGTTTGCTAGTTTTACAGAGGCTAGGAAGAGCTGCCACTTTCTAATCTTTGCAAGTCTACAGCAGCCCATTGTTGAAGGAAGTTGATTGAACATCAACAAAACTGACTGAAAATAATTTGTGACTATCCATGAAACTGAGTGGAATATTGGAATTGGGGGTCACATACTGGCCTTCATTCAGATTTGGATTAAACATTGTTTATAAATTACTGTCAGCCTTTGTCCTATAGTTATATAGTTTACTTGCGTCTTAACAACTCAACCCCTTCAAAAAAAAATATTACCTGCTTCTTAGAAATTATGAATTCACAAGTTCAGGCTGAGCCTTTTCTGAAGATATTGAAAACCTGTTTTTCACCAAGCATGTCGCAGAGTTTTAACATAGAAGTGTAATTTCTTGACCCAAGACTTTTCAACAAGTGGACCCACAAGGAAAACTGATTTAAGAAGAACATCTAGGTTGTTATTCACATTGTGAAACTAGGGAATTCATCTGCATCATTTGGCATCCAGTACAGTTTGCCTAACTCTGGCCAACTTGGAAAATTTTAATGATGCCAGGTGCAGAAGACTTGTTATTTTTGTCCCTGGGATCTGGACAACACTGATGATCCTTGATTTACTATCAAGTGTGACATTTGACCTTGGAAGTGCTGTGTCAAGAATTATGATGCAATCTGCTGGTTTTGTAATAATTAGAAGTAGCTTCAGCTTTCTTATCTAATGAAGTTGATTGAATTATTTGAGGAAGTGACAGAAGCAGTCGAAAGGGAATGTTTACTGATGTAGTTTATTTGAACTGCAGGAGGGATTCAATAAGATTCCACATAAGAGACTGTTAGCTAAAATTGAAGTTCATGAAATTGAAGACAAATAATTGACCTGTTTAGGAGATTGGTTAGGAAGTAGGGGGAATGGGTATTTACTCTAATTTGAAAGAAGATTAGTGCCCCATGTGAATCTCTTGGGGCCTCAACTATTCATTGTATTTATTAATGACTTGGATAGCAATTAGAGAGCTGTTCAACTTGGGACAAAATGCTGTGGATGCCGGAAATCTGAAATAAACCTACATTCTTGAAATACTGAGCACGCCTTACGGCATCTGTGAAGAAAGAATCCGAACTAATGTTTCAGTTCGGTGACCCTTCATCAGAAAGACTGGTACTATATAAAATACTGTAGCTGTGAGCGTAAAATTGCGAAGAGATATTGACAAAATAAGAAAGAGGGTGAAACTGACAGACAGTTTAATACCAATAAGTGTTGGGTGGCATAGTGCCACAGTGGTTAACACGATTGCCTCACAGTGCCAGGGTCTCGGGTTCAATTCCAGTCATGGGTCACTATCTGTGTGGAGTTTGTACGTTCTTCCCCCTATCTGCGTGGGTTTCCTCCGGGTGCTCTGGTTTCCTCCCACAGTCCAAAGATGTGCAGGTTAGGTGGATTGACCATGCTAAATTGCCCCTTCATATCCAAAAAGGTTAGGTGGGGTTACTGGGTTACGAGTATAGGGTGGGGGCATGGGTCTAGGTAGGGTGCTCTTTCAGAGGGTGGGTGCAAACTCAAAGGGCTGAATGGCTTCCTGCGCTAGGAATTCTATGAAGTGTGAGGTCATTCATTTTGGACCAAAAGGGATAGCACAGAGCATTATTTAAATAGTGAAAATCTAGGAATGGTGGCAGTCCAAAGAGATTTATGGGATTTATGTACACACAGCACCAAAATGCAGTAGTCAGGTACAAAAAAATCATTTTAAACAAATGGAATGTTATCCTTCATAATTAAAGGGTTGGGTGTAAAGGGAGGTAGGTTTTGCTCCAGCTGGATCAAACCCTTGTTAGGTCACATCTGGAATACCATACACACCCCATCTGAGAAACAATACGCCCCTCTTGTAAGGAGTGCAGTGCAGATGCACTAGAATGTTACCAGGGTTTCAAGGGTTGGATTGGGGAGAGATTGCATTAACTAGGCATTTGTTACCTGCAACATGGAAGGTTAGTGGGTGATTTGATTCAGGTTTTAAGGATTTTAGAAGAAACTTAAGGTAGATAGCAAAATTTTCTGCTGCTGGGGAAATTATGACAAAGCTTGAAAATCAGCACCAGGGGCAGCAAGGTGGCTCAGCGGTTAGCACTATTGCCTCATAGCGCCGAGGACCCAGGTCCGATCCCGGTCCTGGGTCACTGTCAGTGTGGAGTTTTTACGTTCTCCCCATGTCTGCGTAGGTCTGACCCCCTGTCCCCCCCAAAAAAAACCCAAAAAGATATGCAGTGTAGGTGGATTGGCCATGCTAAATTGTC
>NW_027309502.1:0-30702 GCF_047496885.1 Scyliorhinus torazame | reverse complement strand
AATTATGATTTCGTGTTCACTGTCTTTACGATGTGCTAGAATTTCGGAAGGCGCTTGGAAGGTATCTTTACTTGTTTTCTGCTTCGCCCCTCAGATCATTTGCGTAGCCAGTCCGGTAAGCGCACGGGTCTGTGGGTTATTTTTCCAGGGGCAGTGGACCAGTGTATAAAGTCGCAGAGTTGATCCTGGAAGCGGTATCCTGCCAAGTACAATACAAGGTCTGGAGAGTGGCAAATTTCCTAAGAGAAGTTGACGTAGATGGAAAGTCCTAATCCTTCCTTGAATTTCGTTCACGGAATAAGGGCATCGGCGATATCTGATGATAACCATGCTCATGGCTCATGGCTGAGTGATTCCTGGCTTGGGTAACTGTCTGGCGGAGACTGCACGTTCTCCACGCGTCTGCGTGGGATTCCTCCAGATGCTCCGGTATTCTCCCACTGCCCAAAGAGGTGCTGATTGGGTGGGTTGGCCATGATAAATTGCCCTTAATATTCAAAAAGGTTTGGTGTGATGACTGGGCCACGGGCATAGGGTGGAGGCATGTGCTTAAGTGGGTTGTTCTTTCCAAGGGTCGGTGCAAACTCGATGGGTCGAATGGCCTCCTTTTGCACTGTAAATTCTATGATTCTATAAATAACAATGTAGTGAGCAGAATCACGTTCCAGTTCAAAATGATGAGGATAAGTTGGATTTAGTTTATTGTTTCGTCGGTAATTTATGTGCAGACAAGTTCTGAGTACAATGGAGTGTGGCTTTCCTTGTCACAAATAGAAAACATGTTACTTACTAATTTAGAAAGACTTATTTCGTTGTTGAGGCAACGATTAGGCTAGACCAGTTCAGACATCGACTTTACGGAGAAAAAAACTTTTTAAAACATCGAACATTTTTTATTTTATGTTTTGTTTCATTTTTGTTATCTGAGTGAAAACAAGATCAAGGAATATGAATAGAAAGGGAGCTTGTGAACTCAAGGTAGCTTGGAATAATTGTGGATTAAAGAGTTTTAGCACGGGGCATCTGTGCTGCCGGCAGAGTTTTCAGAAAAGACTTAATAACTGGAGGAAGTGATACTCAAAGCATCATCTGTTTGCATCGAGGTGGACAGCTGACGAGTCAGATATGAAGCACGTGCAGTTCCGAGGTGAAGTGTTCCTTGGACGTGTGCTCAAATGGACTGAATGTGCGACTTAAATATTAGGTGAAGAATACAATTGGGAAGGATTTAGTGCAAAAGTAAATCAAAGAATATGAGCAACTCAAAATAAACACTGGAAACAAAACGGGACTCCTATCATGCTGTAGCTGTCCAATGCCTTCATCTGGGCCCGAGTGTTCGGCGATCGCTCAAACAATGCAGTAAGACGGACCTGCTAATTTTATGTGTCTATTTTTGAGGCAAATGCTGAATATATCGTGTGCATGCCATCCCACGAATGAAGAGGTGCCAGTAAAATCGAATAGCAAACTATGTGTGATGACCAAAGTCATGAAACGTTAGATCAAAAGTATTTGGAACATTTTCAGAAACTCTGATCTTGAAAGTTGGATGTGAATGAATAGTGATAATGGTAGCAGAAGTAGAAATTGGGAAACACCGATAATTCTAAAGAACCTGACAATCCTTGATGTATTTGGGTGAGGGTGAAGTTCCAGTTAATTGAACATTTGTACCCCCCCCCCCCCACCACCACCACCACCACCACCACTACCACCACCAAGAATACGTGAACATTGCACACGGTACAGGAATGTATGTTATTGGCTCTGACGAGCTCTACCAGTCCTGTTCCAATGCCTGCTTTATATGCTGTGGGCTGCATGAGAACAGATATGGTCCTCTGTACTGTGACCTCGTGGCAGATATGGTGCCGGCTATTTGAAGCGGTATCCGAGAAAAAAATGCATAGATATGGATATTGGCCCTTGTATCTTTTTTGATTTGACTGGAAGCTCATTAATGCACTGGACGCTACGGCTTGTAATTAAAGGTTCGCCAAAGTAGGTGATGATTACAGACTCATTCCAGTGTTTCCATTTGATCAGGCAAATATGTTTTTAAAGGTATCACATAATTAGTTCCATTAGCAGTTATCGAAATGCACGGAGATGATTTCTGTTTCAATGCAATGTGGTCTGTGAGCTTCCGTAAGAGTGGTCAAGTAGATGATGCAATTTCGAACAAACATCTTACAGGAAAATGTAATGACTATTAGAACTGCTGGGCCTTTGTGAACGCATCGCCCACAGCAATAACTGGACATCTTTGGCAAGATTACGGAACAGTCATGGTGTGAAGAACGATGAAGCCAGAAGTGAGGAACGCATTGAAAAAATATTGTGTCCTGTATATTTACCCGTCCCAGTTGGATTATTGTATCAGCTCCTCTGACTCAATTCCATCCACTTTGAACTTAATGTGGTCCCTCTGACACACAAACACCAAAGAAGGCGATTATGGGTTAGAATGGACAAAAAAGATCTCCCATCTGACACAGAGACAGGCAAATATCTCTGCGAGCAGCGTGCTATTTTCATGCGAGTAATACATTTTCAAGTGTTGAAAGTGTGAAAATAATTCGAGTTGTGCCAAACCTTTCCAGGAATGACGCCATGTGTTCAACGACACACCTTCAAATAGCAGGCTTAATGGCTAAGTAAGATACTGTGTAAGGCTGCTGGACATGGTTACAAAGTGAAGCAGAGCATAACACAACAAAGTGTTCACGGTTCTGCTAAAGTATTATCTTTGAGATGATTATAGGTTCTGCAACACATTTAACAATTAACATCTGACAATGGATTTTCGCAAAAACAATCCCATTCGCCGTGTTTCGTTAACGTCGCGAATATGCAGGTCACATTTTCACCTGTAAAAATAAGACATTTTAATGTCGAAACATACACTGCATTTTTAAAAATGACATTTATATCTGTAATTCGAACCCATGTAAAATTCAGATCTTGCCAGCTGTCAGAAAGATTTACACGAAAAAGGTGAGCTAATATATAATCTTTGGACTGGATTTTGTGAAACGAAAAATAAGTCATTGGCAATCTAGATGTGAGGGTTCAATGACAATGATAACATAGAATTCTTCATCAAGGTGAGCAGTAAGGTATTTGCTTCGCAGACCAAGGTCCTGAACCGTATTAAGGTAACTATGATGTTATGAGTCTGAGCTAGGTATGACGGACGGAGAAACATGACTGAAAGGAAAGACAGCGGACAGGCAATAACAGGCATTCAAGTAATGAACAGGTGGAGTTCAAAAGTTGGTTACTCCTTTTTTTAAAATAAATTTAGAGTACCCAATTAATGTTTCCAATTAAGGGGCAACTTAGCGTGGCCAATCCACATAGCCTGCACATCTTTGGGTTGTGGGGGAGAAATCCACGCAAACACGGGGAGAATGTGCAAATTCCACAGGGAGAGTGACCCAAAGCCGGATCGAACCTGGGACATCGGCGTCGTGAGGCATCAGGCATCACTCTGCGCCACCGTGCCGCTCGGTTACAACGTTTTGACGCAAGAGTAGGAAGGGAACTGTGGTCAAACCATGGGCATATCAGAGATTCAAAGTACATATCAAAAAGAAAAAGCAATATACCTGAGGACTGGGCACAGTTTTAAATTCAGAAAACGCAGACCAAGGGATTTATTAAGGAGGGGAATATACAATTTTAATGTATACCAGTGGAGGACATGAAAACTGACTGTAAATGTTTCTATAGCTATGTGAAGAGAAAGGTTAAGAAACATTAACAGCCAGAAAGGGCGGAATGCATAGCAGAGAACAAAATAACTGAGGAACCAAGTTCGTACTTCGCTTCTGTCTTTAAAAGGGAGACAATAATAATGTAACTGTTGTTCTGAGAACCAATTTTTTTCGTGAGGAACTGGAGAAAATTCGTTTGTGTAAAGAAATGGTTTGGGGAAATTCTTCGCATTGAAGGCGGGTTTAAGGAAGTGGCTGGCCAGATAGTCGATACATATGTAGTAACTTTCCAAAATTCTTTGGACTCTGCCATTATTTCTACAGATTGGAGAATAGCGAATGGAACCCGAATATACAACATTGGAGATGGAGCGAAGAAAGCGAACCATAGACCAGTGAGCCCAACTTCAGTAGGAGGGGAGCTGCTGGAGTCCAGTATCAAGGATTTCGTAGCATTACAAAACAGTGGGGTATTCAGACAATGCTAACATGCGTTTACGAAAGGAAAATCAAGCTTGATAAACCTACAAGAATTCTTTGAAGTAGTAGCTGGTATAGTTGACCAGGGAGAACAGGCGGACGATGTTAAATTAAATTTTCAGAATGTTTTCGACAATATCTCACATAACAGATTAATATGGACATTTACAACGTGATGGATTATGGATAGCGTCTTGAGATGGATAGAGAACTGGTGAGAAGGCAGGAAGCAAACATTTGCAACACATTTTGCCTTTTTGTGATTGGCAAACAGGGACTCGTGGCGTACCAAAGGCATCTATGCTCGTATCCAAACAATTCACATTGTATATGAATGATTTGTATGATGGAACTAAGTGTATTATCTCCAAATTAGCAGAGGATTCAAATTTCTGGAGGGAAGCTGAACTGTGAGGATGATGCACAGATGCTTCATCGGTATTTGGACAGGCTGAGTGAGACGGCACATACAAGGCAGATGCTGCATATTGTGGATAGATGTAAGGAATCCGCTTCAGCAGCAACAATAGGAAGGCAACCTGAATGGCTGTAAATTGATAGAGGTGGATAACCGGCGAGACCTCGGTTTCCTAGTGCGACAGTCATTGAAAGTGAGCACACTGGTACAGCAGGCAGTAAAGTTGGCAAATGGTATGCTGGCATTCATAGAGAGGCCGTTTGAGTGTTAGAATAGATATGTTTTAGAGCAATTGTATCGGGATTTGATGAGGCCATCCCGAGAGTATTGTGTGCCGTTTTGTGGTCTTCGTCTAAGGAAGGATATTCTTGCTATGGAGCGAGTACAGCAAAGGTTTACCAGGTTGATTCCTCGGCTGTTAGGGCTGCCAATTTCAGTAGAGACCACGTCGGTTCCGACTATATTTGTTGGAGTTTAGAAAAAGCAGAGAGATCTCTTTGAATCGTACAAAGTTCAAGCAGGATTATTCAGAGAAGCTTCAGAAGAAATGTTCCCAACATTGTGGAGTTCAGAACTAGGTGCCATGGTTTGAGGATCAGGGGTAAACCTTTTTGTCCCGAGGTGAGGATCAATTTCTGCGCCCAGAGTGGTTAATCTCTGCAATTCACCACCACGGACATATATTGAGGCCACAACATTGTATAGATTCAAGAAGTAGTTGTATATACCTCTTGGGGCGAAAGGGATCAATGGATATGTGCTTGTTTGTGTGTGTGTGTGTGGGGGTGGGGGGGGGGGGGTGGGGGGGGGTGTTTGGATTAGGGTATTAAAATTGATGATCAGCCATGATCATAATGAATGCCGGAGCAGGCTCCATGGACACAATGGAGTCCCCCTACTTCCTTTTCTATATTTCCACGTTTGTATGTTCGATTACGCAGCCGTGATATTCCGTGCAGAGATATCAAATGCACAGATGTCAAACGAAAATGGGAAAACGCTTTTAAAATTGTCTCTGTGTGTACCCACTTAATCTTTCTTCTGATTACACTGCAACAACGTGAAAGCAGCGTAACAGTAAATATTTAGTCAAGAAATTAAGAATAATTATAATAATGATATTAATACCAATTACAACAGCATAGATGATAATCATATTAGTAAGCTATATCATCACTCACCTGATAAAGAACATAGAACATAGAAAATACAGCACAGAACAGGCCCTTCGGCCCACGATGTTGTGCCGAACCTTTTTCCTAGATTAATCATAGATTATCATTGAATTTACAGTGCAAAAGGAGGCCATTCGGCCCTTTGAGTCTGCACCAGCTCTTGGAAAGAGCACCCTACCCAAACTCAACACCTCCACCCAACACCAAGGGCAATTTGGACATTAAGGGCAATTTATCATTGGCCAATTTACCTAACCCGCACATCTTTGGACTGTGGGAGGAAACCGGAGCACCCGGAGGAAACCCACGCAGACACGGGGAGGACGTGCAGATTCCGCACAGACAATGACCCAAGCTCGAATCGAACCTGGGACCATGGATCTGTGAAGCAATTGTGCTATCCACAATGCCACCGTGCTGCCCTTAAGAACAAATAAATCTACACTATATCATTTTCCCGTAATCCATGTACCTATCCAACAGCTGCTTGACGGTCCCTAATGTTTCCGACTCAACTACTTCCACAGGCAGTGCATTCCATGCCCCCACTAATCTCTGGGTAAAGAACCTACCTCTGATATCCCTCCTATATCTTCCACCTTTCACCTTAAATTTATGTCCCCTTGTAATGGTGTGTTCCACCTTGGGAAAAAGTCTCTGACTGTCTACTCTATCTATTCCCCTGATCATCTTATAAACCTCTATCAAGTCGCCCCTTATCCTTCTCCGCTCTAATGAGAAAAGGCCTGGCACCCTCAACCTTTCCTCGTAAGACCTACTCTCCATTCCAGGCAACATCCTGGTAAATCTTCTTTGCACCTTTTCCAGAGCTTCCACATCCTTCCTAAAATGAGGCGACCAGAACTGTACACAGAAGCTGCGATCCGAAAGGTAGTGATTCGAAACAAATCTGTTAGATTTTAACCTGGTGTCATCAGACATCTTGTTGAAACGAAGAAGAGTATGAGAATGGTGGTGTTAATCATTATAATTCAGTGCATTCACACTCTGTGGGAGAAAATAAATAAGATAGGGACGGTACGCTGGCAGAATGCTGAACACTGCTGCGTCACAGCGCAAGGGAGCCGGGTTCAATTGCGGCCTTGCGTGTCTGTATGTGTGGAGGTTGAACTTCCTCCGAGCGTCTGCGTGTGTTTGTCCGCGAGTACTCCGGTTACTTCCGATAGTTCAAACGTGGTCACGTTAGATAAATTGGCCATACCAAATTGTCCCGCGATTCCAGTACGTTAGGTGGGGTTTAGGCGGGGTTTAGGGGCGGGGAGCATGGGGGGAGGGGCCTATGTAGGGTGATAATTCGGAGGGTCGATGCAGAATCCATTATTTAATTCTCCATTGTAAAATTTGTATGATTCTCTGTTAATATAAAGTCATATGGAGCAGAATCTTCTGAAAGCACAAAAGCGCCCGTGAAAATAACAAAGAGTGCAGAAGGACCTCGGCTGAGAACAAATATTACAAAATACAGCAACTTTGAGGCACATATTAACTCCTTTGTCTCGGAAATCAGTCCCAGGAACAATGTTTTTTCTGCATCAAACGCAACCTAATTGACCTGCACATTGCGTTGGAATATTAAAGAATTTGAATTGAGATTGTTTTTAAACTATGGTGCACTCCTATTTACGGACGGCAAATTAATATTTCATTGATTGTATTGTACCACAGATGTTCAACGGATTTTTTTCCAATATTTTGTTATAAAAAGGCGTTGCTGCAAGACGTGAATCAAACTGTCAACGAGCGTGTTTAATAATGTGTACGTTTTCGCATTTTTAACAGCTAGTGGATTTCTTATCAGCGTTTCTAACATAATTCAAAGCAAATTACACCAATTAAAATTACGAGACATGCATCTTCATGTCATCTTTGTTGAGATTATTTAGATATTTCCTGCGTACAATAATTTTTTTCCCACACTCTTCCATTCCAAAATTGCAGAGGAAGGTACGTGTTTACATTTGTTATTGCACACGAATTACACGAGCTCTTAAAACATTTGAATCTGCCTTGTATTATTTGACATGCAGTGCCCCTATTACTCAGCAAACATATGTACGCTACACAAACGTTCGTACCTATTAGATTTATATAGCGAATCAACAGAGTCAAATGAGCTAAAGTAATTCAGAGGAGAGGTGATCAAAGAGTTTTGTGAACAGACCCTGAAAAGAAATATGAGGGCCAGCGGCCAAAATAATAGTTGAGGCTTTTGACACATTCTTATAAAAGCATAGAATGTTCTGCTGTAGTTGCTATTGTAGTCGATCATTTTAAATTTCTAGACATTGAAAACGAACGTGCAGTGGCGAGTAGTGCACGGTCGAAAAGAGGTAAACTCCAAATAGTCAGAATTGGAGCAGTGAAGGTATTTTTCCGGGTCCCAAACCTTTCGACGACCATTCTATAGAATGAAATGGATTGTCGGATGAATTTATATACCAAATTCAATGAAAACCACAATGGAAAAGTAGTTTTAATTTACGTCATATCAGATGAATTGGGAGAGAATTCCCCCCCCCCCCCAATTGAAGCACTCAAAAATGGAAAGGGAAAAGTACACGATGATGGGTCTCAAACGTTGTTGTACAGCGGAAGATAGGCCAAACGAGCATGAGGTGGCATGTAGCCGGACAGACTGGTCCGCCGTTCAAATATTTCATGGGTTCTGTTTTCGTCATCTAAAACCAACTTTGCCATCGGCTGCAACGGCTTCTCCAAATACCATCAGTGCCCACCGCACATTTCTTGTACTGCCTTGAATCTACTTTTGATGATCGCGAACGAGAATGATTGCACATATAAAATCACCGCGTAATGGCCACAGGATTCTATTAATCCATGTGTGGCTGCTAAGTATGATCCAGTTCTACCTGTCCGACCGTACACATACCAAATGATTATGGAATGTGCAATTAATTCTCGGATGGATCCAAGGTGGCTGACATTCCATTCACTGGCTAATTTTCCTGACCTCCTTTTAGAAATTGTGACTTTTTCGAGCAGGAGATCCCTGCAGGTGGGCTTATTCTGAGCAAGGGCCTCGAAGGTGTTCACATCTATGTTGTATTTCTTGTGAGAAGCCAGCAGCGTTGTTCTTGAAGCTTTGTATTCGTCCCCCTCTTGTACCCATGCCTTGTTTCTGCTTGGCAAACAAATATTTTCCTCAGCCTTGCATTTTAAGTACATTGCCAGGCCAACGGATGTGGTTAAGCCTGATCATGGAATCGATGGTGGTGCTTTGGTCCATCGAGAACACTACGGTTAGTACCGTGTCATTCCAGCGGTTATGGAGAATCTCTCTCAGACAATGTTGGAATTCTTACGTTGTCCAAATTTCTGTGCCTTATAGAAGAGTTGACAGGATCTTATTATCAGCATCGCTTACCGAGGGGAGGTGGGGATCGGCCTCCTGGATGCGATGTTGGATCTCATAGACGATGTCATAGAATCATAGAATATACAGTGTAGAAGGAGGCCACTCAGCCCATCGAGTCTGCACCGGCTCTTGGAAAGGCCATCCCACCCAAGCCCACACCTCTACCCCAACCCCATAACCCAGTATCCCCACCCAACACTAAGGGAAATTTTGGACACGAAGGGCAATTTAGCATGGCCAAGCCATCTTATCTGCACATCTTGGGACTGTGGGAGGAAACCAGAGCACCAGGAGGAAACCCACGCAGACACTGGGAGAACGTGAAGACTCCGCACAGAGAGTGACCCAAGCTGGGAATGCAACCTGGGACCCTGGAGCTGTCAAGCAATTGTGCTAACCACTGTTACACCGTGCTCCCCTTCAGCGTTAGATAAGAGGTGGCTCCACAGGTAGTTGGAATATTCTATGGTTGGATGGAGAGACATGATCTTGCGCGGTGGGGGACAGGGACGGGGTGCAGGAGGAGATGCTGTTCTCGAAAAATTAACTGAGGATTATTGATGTTAGGGATGAGCCAATGCATGAAGCAAGGCTTAGATGTTCGCCTCTGAGCGACTGGAAATTGCGTTTTATCAGCATAATACGGTTGTCAATTACATTTTCAGTGTCGTTGTCCTCTTGTATTCTAAGTGGCTGAGGTGAAAAGATTTCACTTCATCTGGATGATCTCCTCTCCACTAACGTTTGAACGATGCTTAAAATGCGGGCGTGTGGGCGGTGAGATTTCACTGCTCGATTCTAGTCTTGACATTGAATTCTTCTGTTACATTTGATCATAGAATTTACATACATGTAGTGGTGATTAGGGCTGTCTCACACATCTTATCATGGGGAGGCGGAGGCTGTTGCTGAATCTCACCGGTCACATCTGCAGATCTTCCATTCTTCATTTATTTAACGTCAGCGTCAACATCATCCTGGTTTTGCTGGGATCTCATGATCATCGTTGTTAGGGAGTTGGTGGATTTTCTGATCCATGTCGTGGGCGGCACGGTGGCACAGTGGTTAGCACAGTTTATTCACAGCTCCAGTGGCCTAGGTTCGATTCCCGGTTTGGGTCACTGTCTGTGCGGAATATGCACTTTCTCCCCGTGTCTGCGTGGCTTTCTTGCGGGTTTTCCAGTTTCATCCCACAGTCCAAAGATGCGCAGGTTCGATTGATTGGCTATGCTAAATTTATCTTTATGTCCAAGGTGGTTGGGTGGAGACACTGGGTTACGGGGATAGGATTGAGGTGTGGGCTTGTGTGCGGTGCTCTTTCCAAGAGCCGCTGCAATTCAACGTGCAGAATGGCCTCTTCTGCTCTGTAAATTCTATGATTCGCTGTCCTCATCCACGAATTTCTTAAGTTTTAGAAGGTCTTTGATGTTTTCCCACGATGGAAGGCTGATGTTTACAGTTCGACTCAACATGATTGCACCCTTTCTCTTCACAGGGTTCAGGCTTGGGTGTTCGACCAATAAATCGTTTCGTGGCACTGAAACCCCCCCGGATGCCATGTTTTCTGGCAAAGAGTTGCAGCTCTTTAGCTTTCTCGCCTAACTTTATCAATTGCTTTGTTTCCTCTTTATATCATAACCTTTGTTCGTTCTCCTCTTTGCCTCACGGTATTATTGGTTTTCTTGAGGGGGAGTCATTTCGTCTTTTCTCCAATGAGGTCTTCCAGGATGTGATCGTTACTGGCGAAGACACTTCTTCTGGGTTTGTTACCGATTGTTTCCTCACAGTTTCAGATGTTGTCTATCTGCAGCCCTTTCCAGTGATATTCTATTCCATCAGATTGAACGCTTGGATATTTTCTTGAAGACCTTGCTCGATAATCCAAAGCGTGGTTCGCTCCTGAAGCACTCAACGTTGATAATTTTTTTCTGAACTGTTTCTTCATTTCCTGCTGCTGCTCATGGAAGATGGTGGATGTCGGCAAGCAGATGAAGCAGCAGGCTGAGCAAAAGTCATCTGCAGTGGTCAGCTATTTGTTAATCAACATCTCTTTGTTATGGGGATCGGATGACGACTTAATTTATCATGTGCCGGAGCTTTGATCATGGATGTCCTGAGGCAGTATTGCAACTCTCTATTTTGGTGCAACAATGTTGAATGATGACAAGCTGGTTCCCCAGGAATCTTCCGAGCACGTGCACCCGATTGGTGCTGCATATCCCAATACCTTCATTTCCAATGAATTAGTTCCGAACTGGAAAACCTTTATGACCCTGGCGTTGAAGTCCTCAAGGCGGATGGTCTTATCTTCCTCAGTAATATTCGTGAGTATGGTGTTCAGGATAGAGTTGAAGCCTTCTTGCGACGCCACCGGCATCAATAATTTGGGTGCAGGATTTCAAGTCCGTTGCCTGCTGGCTCTTTGCAAGTTGCAGATAGAGTGACATGAAACGTTAGTTGATGATGAAAGGGAGCGCCCAGAGTCGGTTGTCCAGTTGGTTCATTGTGGCGAATCCAATTGCATGTGTTCGGAGCTGATCCTCGGGTTTCCATCTGCAGCATAAGGTATAACCACTGCCTTTTTCCCGTAATACCATTCGGCCTCGGTCTGCACTTTGGACCTCTTGAAGGGCTGCGATGTCGATGTTGAAGTTCCTTAGTTTACTGGCAACAAGGGCAGTTATCTGTTCCGGTTGAATGCCTTGCTCATTAGCCATCAGTGTTATTACATGGAAAGTTTCGACATTGAACTTATATTCGTTTTTCTGACAGCAAATTGATGAGCACGCAGGAGAGACATGAGTGCCCATCTACTCCGGCTTGCTGCCGCATATTACTGACAGCCTCGCCCATTTGGATACCGTCAACAGGGAGGAATCAGAAAAAACACAATTCAATATAAATCCGCAATCGCTATAATGCTTACCTATCAACAATCTCCAACATTGATGCTATGGACAGGAGTGAGTATAAATGGAACTACCAGGATTTCTCCGCTCGCTATCCATCCATAAACTTAAATATATACAGATAATTCGGATGTCCCCTTTTCTGAATAGTGGCCTTTCCCCCTGAACACTTTAATTTGAAATATTCCTGTCCTCTGTGAACTACTCGCATCACAACCCCGAAGTAAGATCAATTGTAACTGGTTGGTTAATATTTAACACAGGCACGCACATAGACAGACAAGCCTGCACAATAAACAGAAAAAAACACACACACAAGGCAACAACACAAACGAGAGAGAAATTGAAGAACTCTTGTTTAGGACACTACCACAGTTAAATCCGAGTAGCGTTTTCAGTTGACTGAGTCCGAAATCAAATGGCTAACAGAAGTGCCCTTTTCAAGGAAAATTGGCATATCATCAGCCAGAAACCAGTCTTCCACAATGGTAATAGGCACAGGATTTAGTTCATGCAGGAGGCATGATTCTCAACTGTTCTGCATTTTGCAGTGCGTTAAGGGGCAAGATTCTATAATCTGCCAGCTGTTTGATGGTGGACAGAACTGTTTGTGGCTGTGAATACGTGTCCTCGCCAGACGTCAAACACCGGAACAATCAGGTCACAAGTCTGTACAGTTAGTAATTTAAAAAGATGAAGTGGAGATGCCGGCGTGTGACTGGGGTGAGCAAAGGAACAAGTCTTACAACACAAAGTGAAATCACTAGCTTGCGGAGCACTGCTCTTTCCTCAGGTGAATACAGAGGTAGGTTCCAGAACCATATATATAGACAAAGTCAGAGACACAGGACGATACTTTGAATGCGAGTGTTTGCAGGCAATTAAGTCATTACAGATCCAGCGAGAGGGGTAATCCCAGGTTAAATAGGTGTGTATTGTCTCAAGCCAGGACAAGTGGGAGGATTTCGCAAGCCATGGTCAGATAGAGGGGGTGAATGTAATGTGACATGAATCCAAGATCCCCGTTGAGGCCATACTCATGTGTGCAGAAGTTGGCTATAAGTTTCTGTTCGGCGATTCTGCCATATCGCGCTTCCTGAAGGCTGCCTTGGAGAACGCTTTACCGAAGATCAGAGGCTGATGCCCTTGACTGCTGAAGTGTTCCCCAACTGGAAGGGAACATGCCTACCTGGCGATTGTGGCATGATGTCCGTTCATCTATTGTCGCAGCGTCTGCATGGTCTCGCCAACGTATCATGCTTCGAGACATCCTTTCGTGCAGCATATGAGGTGGGCAACTTTGGCCAACTCGCACGGGTATGCACCGCGTACCTGTTGGGCAGTTTTCTCACGTGTAATGATGACATCCGTGTCGATTATCTGTAACGTGTTGCAGAGATTGCCATGGCAGGGTCGTGTGGTGTCGACGTCACTGTCCTGTAGGCTGGGTAGTTTGCTGCAAACAGTGGTTTGTTTGAGGTTGTGCTGTTGTTTGCAGACAAGTAGTGGGGTGTGGGGATGATCTTGGCAAGATGTTCGTCTTCATCGATGACGTGTTGAAGGCTGCCAGGAACATGTCATTGTTTCTCCGCTCCGGAAGTACGGGACGACGAAGGGTGCTCTGTCTGTTGTGTCCCGTGTTTGTTTTCTATCATAGAATTTACAGTGTAGAAGGAGGCCATTCGGCCCATCGAGTCTGCACTGGCTCTTGGAAAGAGCACCCTACCCAAGGTCAACACCTCCACCCAATCCCCACAACCTAGTAACCCCACCCAACACTAAGGGCAATTTTGGACACTAAGGGCAATTTATCATGGCCAATCCACCTAACCTGCACATCTTTGGACTGTGGGAGGAAACCGGAGCACCCGGAGGAAACCCACGCACACACGGGGAGGATGTGCAGACTCCACCCAGGCAGTGACCCAAGCCAGAATCTAACCTGGGACCCTGGAGCTGTGAAGCAAATGTGCTATCCACAATGCTACCGTGCTGCCCACTGCCCACGAGGATGTCAGTGTGGTTGTTTGCTGCGGCGCGTTGGAACTGTCGATCGGTGAGTCGAGCGCTATATCCCGTTCGTACGAGTGCATTTTTCAGCGTCTGTAGATGTCTGTTATGATCTTCCTCGTTTGATCTTTTGGGTAAGCGTTCTCCAAGGCAATCTTCCGGACGCGCGACAACGCAGAATCCATGAACAGAAACCTTGGCTGAGGTTTAGTTAACTTTTAAACGCATTTGGGACCCGGAAGCCTGCATGCAACCAGGTGGTGCCTGTCAGCTGTGCGATTTTCCATTTTGGAGAGCAGAAAAATAACTTGATAATTTACTTAATTTGACGTCTTTACTGCCCCATCAAATAGATACAACCTATTCACCACTGTCTTAATCGTAGACCTGATAAACAGTTACAATGTCCATCAGTTATAATCTCCTCCACAAATCCAATCGTCGTTCCATTATCGACATACCAAATCGTCTGTACTTCACGGATGTGTCAATACAGTTAAGCCTCCGGCGTCAAAACACCAATGGGAGTAGGCCCAATCTGTTCAACCGTTTTTTTTTCAATAGGGAAGCTGCTCATACCTAGTCTGAATTGAGTGAAACTTATATGTTCATCTTCTAAAGCAAATATTTTTTAAAATATAGCTTACTAAAAACGAGGAGCCCACTCTGTTCAAAATATTCCACATATATTCTCATCAAATCCCCAGGTGGATGCCGTTTCTATTTTTATATGCAATCCGTTTTGTAACACAAGAGCATGTCATGTGCTGCATTAATCATTTGTTGTACCTGCATGAGCGTTCTGTGACTGATGTGCCACAGCTTTCAGACCGAACTCCACCGTTGACTTTGTATTCTCACAAAATTAAAATAATTTGCGTTTTTCGATCCTTCCTGCCAATACAGAGTAGTCCGCAATATATCGTATTTTATCCGCTCTGCCATGCCTCTTCAACTATTCTCATCGATATATTTGTCTTCTGAAGACGGATGAATGGGCGTACAGAAACAAAATTCATATTTGCAGCCTCCTGTCCGTAATCCTTGTATACAAGGAGCTGATATGTTATAGGTGGGAGGCAGTGTGCAAGAATCATGTTAGTGTCAGATCAACCAATATGTTATTAAATGGCACAGCTACCCGAGGTCCAAATGGCCCACTTCTGCTCCTTGTGCTGTGTCCAAATGTTCATCTTCAATAGGATAAACACAAGAGAAGTGGATGGGCTAGAACCACAGTTGGCGTACAAGATCATACAATGTCAATGTGCCAATTGTGTCATGGATAGCAGGAAAGGTTAATCTATTGACTTCTTATTCTGCTTGAAAAACTGTTTTCCTACCCATGTTTGTGTTCGTGTAGCTACCGTGCAAGAATTCCTTCATCCACATTTTCATTACATATTCAATACATGACAGATATGCAAAGAACAAGCACCGAGCAATATGCTTACCCGCTGATGCAAGTAGCCAACTTCGGATAGATCCGTTTATTCTTATGTCTTGCTCATGTTACCTCACCAGTCCTTTACAAGGGTAATATTGTCTTAGCTAAGCCGTTCAATTTAATCGTGTGGAGAAACAGTTGTTGTGACAGCTGTCAGATAGCTTCGGAACATCCAGGAACACCCGATCTACACAATTCCACTGATACAGCTTGTACGTGCCGTGAAAAAAATCATATGGCGAAGCAGGAAATTTCTTTAAAAAGCTCATGTTGACCCTTCCTTATCATATTCAGACATCGATGTGTGGTGTTATACCCTCCGTGTCCCTGGGTTCCAGAAATTCTCCTCTGATGGATGGTTGCCTCACAGGCATGTCGCTTCCTATTCCCTTTTTCTCACTTCCAAAAGGAAGCTGTCGTTTTGGTCACGTATATACGTTTTGGAACTCTTCCAGGATCCAAGGCATTGTTGAATAGTGTGAGCATTAGGTCCACCATCGGTCGTCGCGTCTTTCCTTCAGACCCTGGGAGGTTATTCAGCTTGTCCTGTGTATTTGTCAATCTTTACCGCACTGTTTGCATCGGAACCTTTCGTTGTTACGGTGATCTTATCCAGTTCCTTAGATCTGTTGTCGTTTTAATTTTAAAGTTTCACTGTTTTGTAATACCAGTGCACAACAGCAAGGAGTGATGCACGAACATAACTTTGCAGCTCGTGCGTTGCCCTACTTTTAATTTTGAATTGCCCAGAGGAACTTTCTCGATGACCAACATAATATTTTATTTTCCTGTATATCCTTCATGCTTTATTTTTCTGTTTGTCTGCATAATTATTTGCTGTTTCGCACAGGATTATATATCTCTCAACCAAAGTGACAACATTGTAATAATTGTGCACATGATTCCAGCTCGATGGGAATACATGGGCGATGAGGGGGATTACATTTGCCGTACCATGTATCTAGCACAGTGGAATAAACACCTGGCTTGTAATGCAGAATAAGCTCAGCAGCGCGTGTCCTATTCCAATACCGGTCTCCCCAAGCATGCGCCGGAATGTGACGAATAGGGGCTTTTCACCGGAACTTCACTGAAGCCTACTTGTGACAGTAAGCTTTTATTATGTTTATTATCATCTTGTTGCCTTGAAAATGCAGCAGGGGCGCTTTGTGAAAAACTCCTAAAAGGAAAAGGTGAGGAAACGTATTCCGTCTTTCACTGATACATTTGCGTAATCTTTTGTGATGGGACGTAATTTACCCATGGACGAGAAATGGAACAAAAAAAAAACTAAGCACCGTCGTTATTGTGCATCATTGTCACAGCTGAGCAAATTAATGCGCGTATTCGAGCTTGGCATTTTAACTAGAGAGCATGCTACATTTGTCATCCAACTACT
The DNA here is from genome assembly GCF_047496885.1 of Scyliorhinus torazame. NCBI lineage: Eukaryota > Metazoa > Chordata > Chondrichthyes > Carcharhiniformes > Scyliorhinidae > Scyliorhinus > Scyliorhinus torazame. The sequence continues at coordinate 13,745 of NW_027309502.1, read as the reverse complement.
GAGACTGTAAACGTTTCTGTCCATGGTTTTACAATTCATAGTAAATATTACATTTTTGTGGATATATTTAAATTTGGGATATCATTAGTTGCAGTATCACAGTGGGAACTATTCTGGTATGGACCATTTTTTAAAAATAGAATGTGCAGCAAAAAATTGAGCGCAGCTGTCTGATAGCATCGTGTTTAACCTGTCCTACTTTAAATGCGATCCTTCCCGTTGTGTCTGCAACGGAAATTTGGAACAGCGTTTCAATTATTCCCAATCCAATACACTTGCAGAGGCAGTCACTTTCACTTCCACTAAATTGACGTAAAATAACATTTTTTTTGTCCAGTGAAATCATTTCTGTCGCAGCCTTTAAATGTGATTGAAACGTTTTGTTTATCCATGCTTAAATTGAACGTTAAAGAAGAGAAAAGCTAAGCGCCCCCCTGTTCTCCACATTCAAAAATTCACAAAGGAAACAAGCCGTCGATGCACCATACATCATTCAGTTGGTGGAAATTTTCTTTCCTTTTGCTGTACCAGGTTACGATGCAAGCAAATATCTGATCAGTTGTAACAAAATTAATCGTCACTTTATTAGAAACATAGAAATATCGAAAATGGAAGCAGGCGGAGGCCGTTCGCCTCTTTGATCCTGCTTAACCATTCATCATGGTCATGGATGACCATCACGTTCAATACCTTGATCCCACCTTAGCCTCATATCCCTTGATTCCTTTCGCCCCAAGAGCAATATCTAATTCCTCGTTGAAATTACACAACGTTTTGGCCTCAATTACGTTCTGTGGTAGCGGCCTCCACAGATTCGTCACTCCCTGGATGAAGTCATTCATCCTGACATCCGTCCAAATATGTTTACCCCTTATCCTCAAACAATGACCGCTAGTTCCGGACTCCCACTATCCCTCGGAACATTTTTTTGAATCTATCCTCTCTAATCCTGTTCGAATTTTGTAAGATTTTATGAAATCTCCTCTCATTCTTCTGAACTCCACTGAATAAATTCCTAACCAGTTGAGTCTGTCCTCATATAACAGTCCCGGCATCCTAGGAAACAGCCTGGTAAACCTTTGCTGCACCCCCTCCATAGCAAACACGTCCTTCCTCAGATAATGATACCAACACAGTACATAATCCTCCAGGTACGGTCTCCTCAGTGCCACGTATAATTGCACTGAAACATGTCTATTCCTGTACTAAATCCCCATGATTTGCCTTAATTACTGCCTGCTGTATATGCGCGCTTACTTTCAATAACTAATGCACGAGGACACCACTGAGTACCCATGTCATTTTAATTTATACCCATTCAAATAATAAACTGCCTTCCTATTTTTCTACCAAAGTGGACAACACAACTTTACATTTATTGACATAATACTGCGTGTGCCATGTATGTACCAACTCGCTCAGCCTGTCCAAATACCGCTGATGCATCTTTGCACAGTCCTTACTGCTCACACTGCCACTCAACATTGTATCAGCAGAAAAATTGGTTATAATGCATTTATATTACATTTATATACATTAATATTATTTAGTTCCCTCGTCCAAATCGTTCATACATAATGTGAACAATTGGGGTCCTGGCACAATTCTCTGCGGTATCCCTTCAGTTACTGCCTGCCAATCCGAAAACTACCCATTTATTCCAACGTTTTGATTCCTGTCTGCTAACCGCCTTTCTCTCCAATTCAAGACACTACCCATCATCCCATGCACTTTAACATTGCATATTAATCTGCTGTGTGAAAACTTGACGAAAGCATTCTGAAAGTGTAAATATTTCATAGCCACTGGTTCTCCAAGGCGAACTCTACCAGTTGTACCTTCAACGAATTCTGGTAGATTTGTCAAGAGCGAGTTTCCTTTCGTAAATCCATGCTGACTCTGTCTGATTACACCGCTGCTTTCCAAATGCTATGCTATGAAATCCTTGATAAAGGACTGCAGCAAGTTCCTTACTCCCCAAGTAAAGTTTACTGGCGAGATATCTCAGTTTTCCCTCTTTCTCCATTTTTCAATAATTGGATTACATTCGCTACCCTCCAATATGTCGGACCATTCCAGAGTGCAAACAATTTGAAAAATTACCACCAGTCGATCGACAATTTCTGGGGCCTCTTCGTTGAATAATCTGGGGTGAAGATTGTTGTGCCCTGGAGATTTGCCTGCCTTCCATCCCATTAATTTCCTCAATCCATGTTCCTGCTGCTACTAATTTTCGTCAGCGCCTCACTAAAACTTGGGCTTCTCAAATCTCCCAGCATATTATTCATGTCTTCCTTTGTAAAGGCAGAACCAAGTACAAATTTAGTTATCTGCCATTTCTTTGTTCCCTTTTTTGCATACCCCGGTTTCTGACTGTAAGGGGCCTACATTAGTTTGTATTTATTTTTTGCTCTTTACACACCTATGGAAACGTTTGCAATCAGTTTTTATGTTCCCCGCTAATTCACTTCCACGGTCTATTTCTGCCATTTTACTCACTCTTGTCGTCTGCCTTTGCTGCATTTAGAGTGTTCCGAAATCTCGGCTGTATTTATTTTTCTTGCTGATTTGTGTGTCTTCTTTTAATCAAATACTATCTCCAATTTCCCTGGTCACCATTGTTTGGTCATAATTCCCTTGCTACTCTTGCACCAACTACGAAAAACAACTTTTGAAATTTACATATTATATCTTTGCATGCCAGCCCTTTATGTCCGCTATACTTCCGTTGAGTCATATTTCCCAGTCCGTCATAGCCAGCTCATACAACATATCATCAAAAGTACCTTCATGTGGTTTCAAGACCTTGGTGCCAGAAGATGCTAACTCAATGAACCATATTATGGTCGAACATAGGCAAGGGTTCTCTCACAATTAAATTGTCAACTAATAATATCTCATTGCACAACACCCCTGCCAAGACATGTATGTTGAGGAACCCTTGCTGGTTCCTCAACATACGGGTACAGAAAACCGTCCCCTCGAGGATCCAGAAATTCCTCCTCCATTGTACTGTGATTGATTGGAGTCATCCAATCTATGTTCAGATTAAAGCAAGCCATAATCACAGATGCTTCTGAGTGACATGCATCACTGATTTCCTGTATAATGCTATTCCCACCATTACCACTGGAGTCTGTTGGTCTGTGTAACAACTCCACGAATGTGGTTTGCCCGTTGATGTTGCATAACTCCACCCAGGCAGATTCTATATCACCTGTACCAGTAGTAACGTACCTCGTCAATATTGTATCATTGTCTTATTTAATCAACAATGCAACTCCACCACCGTTTCCTCCAGTCTGTTCTTCCTAGAAACTGAATGTCCACAATGTTTAGATTCCACACTTGGCCAATTGTAACCATGTTTCCGTAATCCCAACTATATCATATCATTTTCCACCTGGCTGAGCAACCAATTGATTCATTTTATTTCGAATGCTCCACATCTCGTTAATACGAGTCATTTTGACGTAGCTTGCCCCGTCCCTACTATTGTTTATATTGTTGTTATCTGATTCAGTCCCTTGATTTCTCTACCGATCACTTTTTTTATTCTCCTTTCTGTCTTTATCTCTTTTTCTTGACTTCCCGGCACTGAATCCATGCATTGGTTCCCACTCCCTTCCATTTAAGTGTAAGCCTTCCCCAACCACTCTCGCAAGTAACCGCCCCGCTCCCAAGGATATCAGTCCCTGTCCTGCCCAAGTGTAGCCCGACTAATTTGTATAGGTCCCAACTTCCCCAGAACCTGTCCCATTGACCCAGGGATCTGAAAACCTGTCCCTCACACCATATCGTCAGCACATATCCGTATGAAACTTCATACTATTTCTACTCTGATGACCATATGGCACTAATAATAATCCTGAGATCACTGCTTTTGACGTTCGACTTCTCAACTTTCTTCCTAACTCCCTATGTTCTGCATTCAGGTTTTCAACTTTTTACACCTATGTTGTTGGTTCCAATGTGCACCACAACCACAGATTGTTCACCCTTCCTCTCCAGAATATCCTGTAACCACTCCGAGCCATCCTACATCCTTGTACCAGGAAGGCAACATATCATCCTGGCTTGTCGTTTGCGGCAACATAAATGCCAATCTATTCCCCTAGCAATCGAATCCCCTACAACTATTGAACACGCACACATTTTACTCCTCCCCACATCAGAAGAACTAACCGTGGTACAACGAAATTGGCTGTTGCCATTTTCCCCTGAGAGCTCACCCCCCTAAACAATATAAAAACGGTATACCTGTTTTGTAGGGGCAGCTCTTTGTTAACCCTTATTAACCTTAAACTACACAACTAAACTTGCGTAAAAGGAATAGACTTGCCAATTCAATCCCCATTCTGCTTCACGTTTCCGAGTTTAAAGCTGAAATCTCACCCTTCCTGTGGCCTCACTGCAGATGGGGCCTATCTACCACCATGAGTAATTTTAAACGTCCATATTAACATTTGGAGCGAATCATATGGAGGTCGCATAACCTTTTCTTTTTAGCTGGGCATGTATTTGGTCTGATTATTTTTTAACATAAGTTTAGAGTACCCAATTCATTTTTTCCAATTAAGGGGCAATTTAGCATGGCCAATCTACCTACTCTGCACATCCTTGGGACGTGGGGGCGAAACCCACGCAGACACGGGGAGAATGTGCAAACTCCACACGAACATTGACCCAGAGCCAGGACCGAACCAGGGACCTCGGCGCCGTGAGGCAGCAGGGCCACGCCACTGCGCCACCGTGCTGCCCCTTTGGTCGGCTTCTTGTGTGGCACAAGTAAAAGGCAGCCAGTGTGCTGCAAACTATTAATAACTGAGATGTGTAAATGGCGAGGTTCCTGGGAGCACGAGCAGAAAACATATAAAATGAATTGGACAGGGCAATATCGCTGTTGTTTGATTAAATTGTCACATTATTTGGACATTAGAAGTATGATATAAAATAAATTCCTCCCAATCGGAATATTTCTGAAAAAAACAACGATATTTGTTTGAAACATGTAAAGCAGGGAAGCAAACGTGCAGAATGAGAATGCAATTAGTTACACTCGGCTTCACAATTTGGTGAGGAAAAATGCTGACTCCACTTGTATTAAAGGCAGAATTAAATGACGTTTCTTTTCTTTATTTGGCCTTGGGATGTGGGCGTCGCAGTCAAAGCCAATAGTTGGTGCCCGTCCCTAATTGCCCTCAAACTGAGTGACCATTTAATAGTCAACCATTGCTCTGGTCTGGAGTCACATGTAGGCATATTTCCTTCCCTGAAGGATATTACTGTACGAGATGGGACTTTACAATAATCGACAACAATTTCATGGTCATCATTACACTTTGAATTTCAGTTTTTTCTTGAATTCAAATTTCACCACATGCCGTGTTGGGATTCAAACCCAGGTCCGCAGAGCATTACTCTTGGTGTCTGGAATAATAGTCCACTACCTTCCCCAGTAATGTAATCACAACAGAGTTGAAGCTGCCAATTTGCGAACTGCAAAACGAAGTTATCGAAAGATAAAAGCTAAAACGAAAATCTACGTCGGTACAATAGAATTGCAAATACACAAACACACATCTATGTACCGAAGATTATTATCATTTAAGTTTATCTGTATAATTGTCGCCATGAAACTCATGGCATTGTATCACTCATCAAACCAAACTATTCAACAATAGCTTAATTTCTGAACCACGTCTTTGGGAAATGTAAGTTTGAGATGACTGCTGGTTCATCAAGATAATAATGTTGCAGCGCAATCTCGATGTCATTATGTGAAGGGTAGTCATAATGCAGTTCAGCTAAACGTTGTTTAATGTTCTATTTGAGTAATTCTGACTATAATAATACAGGAACAAGTGGATGTAAAGATGTTATAAAACTAAAAGGTGAGACGAAGGATGCACTCTTTATTCCACACATTTTTGGAATCACCGGCCCCTGACAAACATGAAACACCTCAATGCCTTTCAAATCTAGCACTAAAAAGATAGCAATGTAAAGTATGCGTTATTGCTGCATCTGGAAAAAATTGTATTGTTGATCCACAATATGAAACGTTTTTTGTGAACATGCAAGTGACATGTTGAATTAACTGAGTTATTTTGTTACATATAGGGAAGATAGGCGATGCTCTGATTTTCGCTGCCTTATTCGCACGTCGGACCAATGGAATTTCGCCACCTGGAGAGGATCAACTGTACCATCCGAGGGTCAACAAAGAGCAAAGAACAAAGAAATGTACAGCACAGGAACAGGCCCTTCGGCCCTCCAAGCCCGTGCCGACCATGCTGCCCTACTAAACTACAATCTTCTACACTTCCTGGGTCCGTATCCTTCTATTCTCATTCCATTCATATATTTGTCAAGATGCCCCTTAAATGTCCCTATCGTCCCTGCTTCCACTACCTCCTCCGGTAGCGAGTTCCAGGCACCCACTACCCTCTGCGTAAAAAACTTGCCTCGTACATCTACTCTAAACCTTGCCCCTCTCACCTGAAACCTATGCCCCCTAGTAATTGACCCCTCTACCCTGGGGAAAAGCCTCTGACTATCCACTCTGTCTATGCCCCTCATAATTTTGTATACCTCTATCAGGTCTCCCCTCAACCTCCTTCGTTCCAGTGAGAACAATCCGAGTTTATTCAATCGCTCCTCATAGCTAATGCCCTCCATACCAGGCAACATTCTGGTAAATCTCTTCTGCACCCTCTCTAAAGCCTCCACATCCTTCTGGTAGTGCAGCGACCAGATTTGAACACTATACTCCAAGTGTGGCCTAACTAAGGTTCTATACAGCTGCAACATGACTTGCCAAATCTTATACTCAATGACCCGGCCAATGAAGGCAAGCATGCCGTATGCCTTTTGACTACCTTCTCCACCTGTGTTGCCCCTTTCAATGACCTGTGGACCTGTACTCCTAGATCTCTTTGACTTTCAATACTCTTGACGGTTCTACCATTCACTGTATATTCCCTACCTGCATTAGACCTTCAAAATGCATTACCTCACATTTGTCCGGATTAAACTCCATCTGCCATCTCTCCGCCCAAGTCTCCAGACAATCTAAATCCTGCTGTATCCTCCGGCAGTCCTCATCGCTATCCGCAATTCCACCAACCTTTGTGTCGTCTGCAAACTTACTAATCAGACCAGTTACATTTTCCTCCAAATCATTTATATATACTACAAAGAGCAAAGGTCTCAGCACTGATCCCTGTGGAACACCACTGGTCACAGCCCTCCAATTAGAAAAGCATCCCTCCATTGCTACTCTCTGCCTTCTATGGCCAAGCCAGTTCTGGATCCACCTTGCCAGCTCACCCCTGATCCCGTGTGACTTCACCTTTTGTACTAGTCTACCATGAGGGACCTTGTCAAAGGCCTTACTGAAATCCATATAGACATCATCTACTGCCCTACCTGCATCAATCATCTTAGTGACCTCCTCGAAAAACTCTATCAAGTTAGTGAGACACGACCTCCCCTTCACAAAATCGTGCTGCCTCTCACGAATACGTCCATTTGCTTCCAAATGGGAGGAGATCCTGTCTCGAAGAATTCTCTCCAGTAATTTCCCTACCACTGAAGTAAGGCTCACCGGCCTGTAGTTCCCGGGATTATCCTTGCTACCCTTCTTAAACAGAGGAACAACATTGGCTATTCTCCAGTCCTCCGGGACATACCCTGAAGACAGCGAGGATCCAAAGATTTCTGTCAAGGCCTCAGCAATTTCCTCTCCAGCCTCCTTCAGTATTCTTGGGTAGATCCCATCAGGCCCCGGGGACTTATCTACCTTAATATTTTTTAAGACACCCAACACCTCGTCTTTTTGGATCACAATGTGACCCAGGCTATCTACACCCCCTTCTCCAGACTCAACATCTACCAATTCCTTCTCTTTGGTGAATACTGATGCAAAGTATTCATTTAGTACCTCGCCCATTTCCTCTGGCTCCACACATAGATTCCCTTGCCTATCCTTCAGTGGGCCAACCCTTTCCCTGGCTACCCTCTTGCTTTTTATGTACGTGTACATAAAAAGGTCGAAAGAGACCGTCAACGAAGCGCGGGTGCTATTCATCAGCCTGTTCCAAAAATTGCTCAAAGCCAATAGTGATTCTGACGAAAAGGGGTAGGGGTGGGGACCGAGGAGAGCAAAGAGGAGCAGACAAAACAGAAAGGAGCAGAGGCGGGGCAAGGAAGGACTCACGGGGAGTAACAGAGATAGACATAGGAAAAAGAGAGATACGGGGAGAGGCAGGGGAAACCCGACCCCATTCGAACCAACAAAGGCAACGAACGGAACTGCAAAGGAAAAGAGCAAATTACAACAGTACGCCACCTGTATGGGCACCAGGAAAGAGTGCCATACTCAACGGGTGAACAGGGAGGAGGGAGGGCCGATAGAAGGCGTGTGTGTCAACTGTGTGCATAAAAATCATCATCCATTGTAAATATGATGTGCTCTATAAGGTAAACTGTTCTCGTGTTAAACTTGGAAAATTCGATTAAGAATGAGGCGTACATATGGTTTGCATTAAATTATAGAACCCCATTCATGCGAATTACATAAGAGCTCAAAAACAATTTAAAGCTGTTTTTGAAAAAGGAAGCAGTTCTTTTGTCGGCAAGAATGAACAATATATCTTGATCTATCCGGAATAAGTTTAATTTTTATGTGTTTTCTTGTTACGGTAATCGCAATCAAACAGAGAAAGGTAAACAAATTTAATCTACCATTTATTTTCTATTCTGTGTCTCCCTTTGGCATTTTACCTTCGAGCCAAAATTCTTCTGTGATGTTCTGTGATCTGTATGGCTGTTGAAGATAAACTCTGGTGGAATCATAAGATCTCGGACATTGTCTATTCGACCAACACTGCCTCTTATGTAACTTGTAAATAGGTTTTGATTTCATATCTCCAGAATAAATTGTTACTTTTGTATAAACTTAACCATCTTTCTTAATCAGACAACTGGTCAGACTAATCTCGGATCCGTCGGCACTCTGCATGGAATTGCATACATCCAGGGCTGGAGCAACCATTTTTTCGTAACCAAATTATTTTGTCAGAATATGTGGGAGAATACACTACTCCATCGTGGGGGTTTCACCAACGAGGTTGTAATTTACTATAAGCAAAGGTAAAATGCGAATTTAAACTGCTGAGAAGTAAAACAAAACAAATGATGTTTTCTGGAAATGACATACATAATAGTTCTCCTATAATGATTTGCTTCTTCGGCATGGTTCTGTGAAAGAGGTTCCTGTGAGAATGCAGTTGGACGAATGCTCGTGTTGGGTACAATCTAACAAAAATAAATAGAACAGATTAGCCATAGAGTTGTTGCCTCAATGCTGTCTCTGGACCTAACATTAGACTGTTATTGTGCTCATTCTACATAATCTACATTGCATTCAAACGCTGATGGCACAATATACTGGTGAGTACTGGGAACTTCATTTCATCAAGGAGGTAAACGCAGCGCAAACACTACTGGAAGAGATTTTTGAAATGCTACCAAATACAATATGTTTGAGTTCTTGAAGAAAACTAGAAGGACTTGAATAGATTATTGCGAAGGTATGTGAATGGAAGATTTAATCGGGGCACTCAAAATCTAAGCAAACGTATTCGCCTGAAAATATCTTCACAAGAAAAAATAGTGCTGTAAAGCAAATAATCAAGATTTAATGCAAATTCTATGATGGCACAATTAAATGTATTTGGCGCATGAAAATATACTTGAACCTGACATAACTTTAAACATGGGGAGCAGAAACGGATTCGATCAGGGCAGTAAACAAAACAAACAAACGCAATCATTGTCTATAGGTTGAGATATAAGGGCAAATGTTTACGCAAATCTTTGACACCAGTACGTCAGTATCAGATATTTCTAATAGCCATAAGGAAGACATTTGAAACGCACACATGTGCGCCATTGTCCTTCTGCATGGAGATAGATAAATAGCCGTTATGATATAATGGCAGTATTGCTACAGCACCCTATAAAGTTGGCGCCATCTCTTTGAATGTGTAATGCACTAATTTTACTTGCACTCCCTAACAACCATCCCCCAGCCCACCCCGCCACCCTCGACACCAAAACAAGCACTCCTCCCTCAAAATCCAAGTTGTCCAATTGCGTTTTGAACACGTTTGTTGGGTTTGCATGGTAATTAGTTGGATACTGATGTGAAGAACCATAAGACCATAAGACATAGGAGTGGAAGTAAGGCCATTCGGCCCATCGAGTCCACTACACCATTCAATCATGGCTGATTTCAACTCAATTTACACGCGCTCTCTCCATAGCCCTTAATGCCTCGAGAAATCAAGAATTTATCAACTTCTGTCTTAAAGACACTCAACGTCCCGGCCTCCACCGCCCTCTGTGGCAATGGATTCCACAGACTCACCACTCTCTGGCTGAAGAAATTTCTCCTCATCTCTGTTCTAAAGTGACTCCCTTTTATTCTAAGGCTGTGCCCCCGTGTCCTAGTCTCCCCTGCTAATGAAACCAACTTCCCTACGTCCACCCTATCAAAGCCATTCATTATCTTGTAAATTTCTGTTAGATCTCTGCTCAACATCCGAAACTCCAATGAATATAATCCCAGGATCCTCAGACGTTCATCGTATGTTAGGCCTACCATTCCTGGGATCATCCGTGTGAATCTCCGCTGGACCCGCTCCAGTGCCAGTATGTCCTCCCTGAGGTGTGGGGCCCAGAATTGCTCACAGTATTCTAAATGGGGCCTAACCAATGCTTTTTAACGCTTCAGAAGTACATCCCTGCCACTCGTCACCGGTTGCCATTCCGAAAAAGAACCTTTTATCCCAACTTTCTGCCTTCTGCCTGACAGCAATCGTCAATCCATGTTAGTACCTTGCCTGGAATACCATGGGCCCTTATTTTACTCAGCAGTCTCCCGTGAGGCACCTTATCAAAGGCCTTTTCGAAGTCAAGATAGATAACATCCATTGGCTTTCCTTGGTCTAACCTATTTGTTATCTTAAAGAACTCTAACAGGTTTGTCAGGCACGACCTCCCCTTAGTAAATCCATGCTGACTTGTCCTAATCCGACCCTGCACTTCCAAGAATTTAGAAATCTCATCCTGAACAATGGATTCTAGAATCTTGCCAACAACCGAGGTTAGGCTAATTGGCCTATACGTTTCCATCTTTTTCCTTGTTCCCTTCTTGAACAGGGGGGTTACAGCAGCGACCTTCGAATCCTCTGGGACTTTCCCTGACTCCAGTGACTTTTGAAAGATCATAACTAACGCCTCCACTATTTCTTCAGCTATCACCCTTAGAACGCTCGGGTGTCGCCCATCTGGGCCCGGAAATTTATCAATTTTTAGACCTCTTAGTTTCTCTAGCACATTCTCCTTTGTGATGGCTACCATATTCAACTCTGCCCCCTGACTCTCCTGAATTGTTGGGATATTACTTATGCCTGCTACTGTGAAGAATGACGCAAAGTACTTATTTAGTTCCTCAGCTATTTCCTTGTCTCCCATCACTAGATTACCAGCGTCATTTTGGAACTGCCCAATGTCTACTTTTGCCTCCCGTTTGTTTTTAATGTATTTAAAGAAACCTTTACTATCATTCCTAATGTTACTAGCAAGCCTACCTTTATAATTGATCCTCTCTTTCCTTATTTCTCTCTTTGTTATGCTCTGTTTGTTTTTGTATTCTTCCCAATCTTCTGACTTCCCACTACTCTTTGCACATTATATGCTTTCTATTTTGCTTTGATGCATTCCCGAACTTCCTTTGTCAGCCATGGCTGCCTAATCCCCCCTCTGATAACCTTTCTTTCCTTTGGGATGAACCTCTGTACTGTGTCGTCAATTACTACCAGAAACTCCTGCCATTGCTGTTCTACTGTCTTTCCCACTAGGCTCTGCTCTCAGTCGATTTTCGTCAGTTCCTTCCTCATGCCCCTGTTGTTACCTTTATTTAACTGTAACACCTTTACATCTGATTCTACCTTCTTTCTTTCAAATTGGAAATTGAATTCTACCATATTATGATCACTGCCTCCTAAGTGTCCCCTTACTTTAAGATCTTTAATCAAGTCTGGCTCATTACAGACCACTAAGTCCAGAATGGCCTGTTCCCTCGTGGGCTCCATCACAAGCTGTTCCAAAAATCCCTCCTGTAAACATTCAATGAATTCCCTTTCCTTGGGTCACTGGCAGCATTATTTACCCAGTCCACCTGCATATTGAAGTTCCCCATGATCACTGTGACCTTGCCTTTCTGACATGCACTTTCTATTTCGTGATGCATTTTGGCCCCTGGTCCTGACCACTGTTAGGAGGCCTGTACATAACTCCCATTATGGTTTTTTTGCCTTTGTGGTTCCTCAACTCTACCCACACAGACTCCACATCATCTGACCCTATGTCGTTTAGTGCAATTGATTTAATTTAATTCCTAATTAACAAGGCAACCCCGCCCCCTCTGCCCACCTCTCTGTCTTTTCGATAGGTTGTGAATTCCTCGATGTTTAAGTGCCAGTCCTGAACCCCCTGCAACCACGTCTCTGTGATGCTTACCACATCATACCTGCCAGTCACAATCTGGGCCACAAGCTCATCTACCTTGTTCCGTACACTGCGCGCATTTAAATATAGCACCTTTAATTCTCTATTGACCATCCCTTTTTGTTTTCTTAGTGTGGTGGGCCTTGGTTTACTGAGCCTTTCCATACACTGTGTCATATTTTGTGGGGTGTGGACTATGTAACCTCTCCTGAGTTCTGTGTTTTCGTGCTTTTTTGTATTCCTAAGCAGCTACGCTTCCCACTGATTACTTCACCTCTTGGTTCCCTGACGTTCCCTTCCCCCCAATCTCTAGTTTAAAGTCTTATTGACCACTCTATTTACTCTTTTCGCCAGAACACTGGTCCCAGCTCGGTACAGGTGGAGACCATCCCAACGGTATTGGTCCCCCCGTCCCAAAACTGGTCCCAGTGTCCCATGAAAAGGAACCCCTCTTTCCCAAAGACTAGGGGCTTTTCACAGAACCTTCATTTGAAGCCTACTTGTGACAAGAAGCGATTTTCATTTCATTTTCATTCCATTTCAAAACAATTAGGAGGGGTTATTGGGTTACGGGGACAAGGTGCAAGTGAGGGCTTAAGTGGGTCGTTGCAGACTCGATGGTCCGAATGGCCTCCTTCTGCACTGTATGTTCTATATTCTAAGTTCTATATTCTAAGTACTATATCTGCGAGGTCCCTTTTGACGTCTTCCACCAGACTCGTCAGGTTCCATTTGAGCATTCCTGCCCAAATGTGGGTTACGTGGATCACCAGGTAGTGGAATGTAGTCAGGACCTTCCAGCTCTATCCTTCGCACCCCGCGGATCCCCAGGAATATCTCACTTTTGCTCAGATCAGGTTTGTAGCCCGACTAAGCTCCAAACCTCCCGTAACAGCCTCCCCGAACAGGCGTCGGAACGTGGCGACTAGGGGCGTTTCACAGTAACTTCATTTGAAGCCTACTTGTGACAATAAGCGATTTTCATTTGTATAGGGGCTGTTTAGCACAGGGCTAAATCGCTGGCTTTGAAAGCAGACCAAGGCAGGCCAGCAGCACGGTTCGATTCCTGAAACAGCCTCCCCGAACAGGCGCCGGAATGTGGCGACTAGGGGCTTTACACTGTAACTTCATTTGAAGACTTCTTGTGACAATCAGCGATTTTCATT
>NW_027309501.1:0-30708 GCF_047496885.1 Scyliorhinus torazame | reverse complement strand
CTTCAGCCTGATCGCGCACACATGGTGTTGTGAAAGATTTTACTCAACACTAGTTCGGTCTGAACTCCATGTGGTACAGTTCGTCAAATTAAAGTATTTGCGGCCTTTTTACAGGGTTATAGCGTTGCTGATAGTACCCTAGCTAGAGACGGAACGTATTTTTCAAAAGGGTATTTATTGTTGGCAACATTAATATCAAGTGATGTCTTCAAAAAATTATGTTACTGTAATTCCCAAAATGTTTTGCGGGATTAGCACAGAGTTTTTGATTAGTTAGTGGTGACCTTTTAAATGATCACCTTTAATATTTCTCAATGTGTTCTATTTCGTGTATTTAGACACAGTGCCTTGTTTTGATGTAAATGTATCAATGGTCCATATGTGCGATATATTTTATACACCATCATGTTGCGTTTTAATGACATGGAAACTGGCCCTTCATTACCTTTCCACCGACACAATATGTTTCGTGAGTTCACGCCATCCAGGTTCTCACTATCTCCAATATGTGTGCGCAGAACAAATGCGTTTGGTTACATTTAAAAAAAAATTAGAACAAATTATGATTTGCTGACAGGGACAATCTCTGCCATTGCTACCTGATACGTTGTACAGTTAGTGATTATTGGATGTTTAAATCCGGCATATATGGATTAATTATCATTAATAATCTTCAAGTTCCATTCAATATTTCCCTGGGTTTGAGCCTGCACCGCGATTGCGAAACATGGCGATAGGAATACCCTGTTAAGCTCAGTCGCTAGTCGGTATAACATTGACTTTTGCTGCACACTCGCGGGGTTAACGGACTCTCCAGGCTCTGATATAATTGGACTGGCGACTTCCAGCAGGCTTGGTCCAAATATTCTGCTTGGAATTTCAGTTTCTGTCTGCTGTGTGCCGCGGAGGACCAAGTAAAGCAAACGGTCGATGCATTGGTGTTCTATTTCAGTTGAAATATAATTTGGGGGAATTGGAATGCGTGCTAATTTGATGCAAGATATTGGACACAAATTTTGACTGAGAGATACAGAAATGGTACCGGTTTCCTGATTGATATTGATGGATTTTGAAGTCAAATCATTAGAGACCTGTGAAATATGTGAATTCCAAAAATTGTTCCTCTATTCACTTGTTACAGAGGCATTCGGTAATAAAATGTACTAAAATAAAGGCGCTTTTCTGAATTGATTTTGAGTATCAAACAATGGGAGAAATAGGTTCAGAGAGTAATCTGCAGCTCCAAGTTTTCTTTCTTCTGTTACTTCAAAAGCGTATTACTCCTTGAATAACTTTTTTTTACAAGTTGGTTGTTGAAAAAGGGCACATTTCACTGAAATACATGGTGAGAGGGGGTAGTTCAAACGATTCCTTGTGTTTGTCCATTTATAATTTAATGAAGGGGCAGCACGATATCGCAGTGGTTAGCACTGCAGCTGAGGACCCGCGTTCGACCCCGGCACTTGGTCATTGACGGTGTGGAGTTTGCACACTGTCCCCGTGTCTTGCTTGGGTCTCATGCCCACAACACCAAGATGTGCAGTTGAGGTGGATTAGCCGCACTATAATTGCCCTTAATTGAAAAAAAAAGTTGGGCACTAAAAATATGTTTTTAAATCAAAATCTGTCCAAAGTTTTAATTTATGTTCGTCAAAATAAAAAAAAGGTACCATTCCTAATTCAGGTCGCAGTCGGTAAAAATGTCCATTATGTCTGACCCCGTGATTCAGCAATAACAGAATTTGGACGGGGGATTTTCGCCATATTTTCATTTCGTATTGAAACTGAACTAAATCCCGTAGCAGCTTATTCTTCTGTGTCTCTTGTAACTCTGGACGGAGCACGGCCGGATCTAAAATTTCGAGCTTGCGAGAAGTGGAGAGTGGTCCGTGTGAGAATCGTGTGTATCAAAGTCAGCAATATAGAACACAACAGCAGCACCGACTGCCCACTCATCCCGCATTGAGAATTCAACCCAGTGAGGGAGTAGTGGACAATGGTCCGTGTGAGGATAGTGTGTATCGATGTCACAAATATAGAACACAACAGCAGCACCGACTGCCCACTCATCCCCCATTTAGAATTTAACCGACTGTGGGACTACTGGAAAATGAGTGTGAGAATAGTGTGTATCGATGTCACAAATATAGTACACAGCAGCAGTACAGAATACATACCCCCGTGTCCCGCATTTAAAAACAACCGAGTGTGAGAGTAGTGGAGAGTGGTCCGTTTGAGAATAGTTTGTATCCATGTCAGAAATATAGAACACAACAGCACCGACTGTCCACTCATTCCACACTGAGAATTCTATACCCAAATTTCGCAGTGCGATAAAAAGAAAGAACAAACTTAGTCCCAATAGTCTGTACACTATTTAGATGGTTGGACAGTATCTTTAACTATCTAATAGTATTTCAATAACAGAAGGGAAACAATATTGAGACATTGTTATTAATTATTAATAGAGCTGTTCCCAGAAGCACAATCCGAATATGATGCCATTGATCTAATGTGGAGTTCTTGACCGTTTACATCAAATTAACTTTGGATGTCATGCATTGACAAATATAGTCTCTTGAGATAATTCGTGAATTTGGTCCCTTTCTACGGGATCCGTAAGTTGATGTAGTATTTCATACCTGGCCATGTGTCTGAATGGCCTTTGTTGTATATTCTTTTATACAGGGTTGATCCAAAGATGTAAAATGTGTTCTCCATTTCCGGGAGGGGGTGCAATGTGGATTTGCAAAATGCACTGCAGGAACTCGCTAAGGTTCCTTAGACAGCACCTCCCAAACCCACTACCATTACCAAGAGTAGCATAAACCTGGGACATCAACACCTGGAGGTTCCCCTCCAAGCCACTCACCGCCCTAACTTGGAAATATATCTCCATTCCTTCACTGTCGCTGGGACAAAATCCAGGATCTCCCTCCCTAACAGCTCAGTGGGTGTACCTACACCTCAGGGAGTGACGCAGATCAACAGGATTGAAGCAGTTCAAGAGGACAGCTTATCATTACCTTCTGAAGTGCAACGAGGGACAGCCAATGAACGCAGTCCTAACCAGCGACACCCACATCCCGTAAATGTATGTATATTTTTAAACTGGAGCAGTTGATCAGCAAGGCCATTATTGAACAGTGGAACAGGCTTGGTGGGGTGAGCATTATTCCTGCTCCGTTCCTTTTTCTCCCTTCACAAGTTCCACATTGTGGTCACTTTGTGCAACAAATCCGGAATGCGCTTCCCGATTTAAATTTGACCAGAACAATTTGGACGGTTCCTCTCAACCTTTTACACATGTTGGTGATTTTCTGCCCAATAGAAAGTTTATCCAGGCACAAGCTCATCAAGTTGGCGATATCACTATTGAAATATTGTTCTGGTTTGTTTGAGCTGAGTTCTTCTTGTCCGCTGTTTTAATGATGCATTATCGCAATATTTAAAAAAATAATAATTTGCTTCCTAAGAATGCACTTAGCTGACAAACTTGTTGAAACAGGATATTAAAGAGTTTAATGCAAAATATTGATTTCAAATTTTCACGCAGCAAATAATCTGTTGGAGAAACATGACCTGATAAAGATTGTGTCTTGAGTGTATTTTGAAATCCCAAAGATCACCCATATCGTTAACTTTCATAATCAAATGTCCATGTTTTTAAATGGCATGCAGTGAGTTCAGTTGCCAACTGTGACATTTCAGTTTATTCCGTTTTAGTTCGTCTTCTTTGAGTTTCTTGTCATATGTACTAAAATTCGGCTGTTTGTTTTCAGAATTGCAATGACAATTCAACTGCAATGCAACGTTTCAAAACAATTTCACAGTGTACCACCGAGTCCAGAACTCCAAATATTAGTGTTACCATTGAAAGTTCAGGCAGCATTTACAGTCACCTACAATTTAACGTGTATACCAGCTGACCAGGACGTGGGAGGAATCGTAAATTTGAAATCTAGAGACATATAGCTGTGATTTGGATAAGGGTCCACAGAGAAATACATTCACACTTTGACCACACAGCAACGACAGCGGGCTAAAAATGGAAGAAAATTGAGAAAATAGGTGTGTAGATAAATGCGAAAGCAGCAAGTTCTGAGAAAGGACAATATCTGAACATCTCTCTGAGTTACTAGGAAAACGTCCAGATGAAGAGGCGAGAATTGAAACCTCAGTTATAGATTTTTGTTGATAATTTCCGTGAGGTAAGCAGCGTTGGCGAGACCGGAATTAATTGGTCGTCTCTAGTTATCCAGATAAGGTGGAGGAGAAATTACTTCTACAAGCACTGAATTATTTGCAGAAAGTCCACAGTGACAGGGATAATGTCAGTGTGATTCATCTGAAGGGTTAACGGACTAACAAGGTATACACAGGAAGACGATGGGAAAAGACTGAATGGTTTGAAGCAGAGGCACACAACCTTCATATCATTCAGATTATGAACATTTTGGAAAAAATATTGCAACATTATTCGGGCTGGTCTTTCACTGAAATGAAGGCAAGGGGGCATTTCAGGATGGTGACTGATATCAGAGACAGTTGACAAAGACAGCTGAGATTCCAGAAGGCATACAATGGTCACATGCAATTTATACTACGGACACCAGGACAGAAGGAGATCAATGGTCGGGGAATTGGAGATGATTCGGGATTCGCTGCAAACACGTTAGACAATGCTGGGCATATAAAACACCTGAAGATCTCCGGGAATAAATGCCGGTGGGGGGGGGGGGGGGGGGGGGATTTGGTGCAGGTCAGGTTTGGTCTGGAGGCCGAGGTGCAGATACTGGGAAGGGCGAGTTACCCAGACGCTTCATTTTAGGTGGCAGTCACACCAATTAGGATAGGGTATTTTAATTCGGCCAGGGATCAGGGACAGGATAGTGTGACTACGAGAGAGGCAGTTAGGACCCTTGGTTTCGAAGTGGCCCTTGGAATTGTCTCACAGCATCGAGGTTCTTGCCGCCTGACTCACCTGATGAAGGAGCTACCCTCCGAAAGCTGGTGATTCCAAATAAACCTGTCGTTCTTCAACCTACTGTTGTAATATCTCGTACTGCGCCCACGCCAGTCCAACGCAGGCATCTCCACATCATGTAACGATTAAAGCATGGGTTGCAGCGTGGTGGACTGCAGCATTGTGGTAAAGGAAGCCATTCGAAATTTGAAAGGAATATTGTGGTATCTGAGCCCAGTACAGTCAGAAGGCGAGAGTCAGTTCTCTGCAGTCGAGGGTGTGAATCCAGTGAGATAATTATCTTTAGATTGTTACATGAGTCTTCAACGAACTGGTGTAGGCTAAATGAGTTCAGGGAGATGGATATGTGGTTACTGGTACCACGACTGAGGAAGTGGGAGCTGAACTACTGGGGTGGTGTTCGTCTGAACTGCGCTAACTTCAGTCCCCTGGCCTAGTCCTATACCTGATGCAGCTGCGAGCTTGAAACGAAATCGTGATGTGAGGGGATTATGCGAGCGCAGATGCCCTAAACCAAATGGAAGAAACGAGTTAAGAGAGCAGAGTACTAATTTGTGTCATGATACCCAGAATGTGGCAGGAACAACAGAATGTACACACGTCAGAGTTACCAACAGATACGGCCAGAAATTACATAAATTAATAACTATGCTGAATTAATGTCTCTGTTTGTGAATGCACGCAGCACTCAAAACAACTTGGATAAATTGAAGGCACAGATAGAAATAAATATATGTGACATGGCAGCCATTATAGAGACAGTTGAAAGTTGATCAAGACTGGGAGCTGAACATCGAAGTGTGATGGATATTTTAGAATGACAGGAAGGTCGGAAAATATGGTGGCTATACACTGTTAATTAAAATCGCATTAGTACAGCAGTGAAAGAAGACGTTTTGTCGAAAGAGCAAGATGCAGAATCTGTTTAGGTAGAGAAAATAATTGAAAGCAACTTGCAGGGTTCTATACAGCCCCCTAACAGTAGTTACGGGTATGCCATGGTTTCCAGGAAGAGGTAAATGGGACGTTGAAGGAATGTACCACAATAATCATTGTTGAGTTGTATCTACACATGGTATTGGCGAATCAAATTGACCAATATAGCCGGAAAGGCGAGTTCATACAGTGTATGCAGGACCATTTTTGAGAGTAATATGCACTAGAGCCAAACAGAGAGCCGGATATCCTATACTTGGTGTTGAGTAACAAGGGAGCAACAACAACGAACCTCGAACTAAAGAAGCCTCTTGGCAACAGGGGTCAGAATAGTAGACAGTTTCCTGTTCAGTCTGAAGGGGAAAGGCGTGACTCTGAGGCTCATGATTCTAATCCGAATAAGGATTATTATAACGGTTTGAAAACAGATCCAGCGGAACCGAATTGGGAAACTATTTTCAAACGTGATACAGCGGTAGACTTTGAAAGAGATATTTAACAACTTTCATAAATGTTTATCATAGTGAGAAAGAAATACTCTTTGAGAAACATGCATCTTTCGTGGTTGAATAAGCGAGTTAAGAAGAGTATAAAATTGAAAAGGCCACTGTACAAATCTGAAATATTAGGGTTCGGTCAGAAGATGCATCAGATGTCTTATCTTTGGAAAGTTTTTTAAAGTCTTCCGAAGTGAAGGCAAACATAATATACCCGTTCAAAGTCTCCGCCATTTTCCTGTTTTCCATGTACAATTCCCCAGACAGCCACTCTCCCCGCCCCCCCCCCCCCCCCCCACGCCCCACACCACCAGATTTAAAGACACAGAAAATGACACCAAAATAGAAAATACAGATGGAGGAAAAACTTGCTCAGAATCTGCATTACTTTAACTAAAGTTAGTGCTGGGCATTTACGATGTGTATTGGAGGTTTATCGTGAAAAACAGGAAAACGTCCGAGTCTTTGTTCAGGTATATTATGTCTGCCTTCATTGCAGAAAACTTGGACAACTTTGAAGAGTTACCAGGAAATCAAGACGATGGCACAAACATAAAGCAATCATTGTCAGTAGGAAAGAGTTCTGGGGGAAATAGTGGATCTAAAAGCTGGCAAGTCCCCAGAGCCAGATGGCTTGCATCTGTGAAATATGGTTCAGAGAAATTCTATGCTTTAAGTAGACTCTTCCAACGTTACTTCGATTCTGGGTGGTCCCGGTGTTAACTCTTTCCTCAAGGAAGTCGGGAGACAGACCAGAGGAAACTACAGATTAGTTATCCTACTGACTTTCAGAAACATTGGTAGAGTATATTAACAAGAAATTTATTGCAAGATACTGATAACATAATTTGGTCAGTCACAGTCAACATAGGTGTATCAAAGGGAAAACTAATTCAGTTGTTTGAGAAAATATCAAGTAAGAAGGATAAATGTGGTGTTCTTGAATGTCCACAAGGCATTTGATGACATGGCACATCAATGGCTACCCATAAGATAAGATCACTTAGAGCATGGGAACCATGATAGCATGAATAAAGGATTTGTTGTAAAACCTCAAATACTTCGACCAGTGTATTAATCAAAAGTTTTACCCAGGTACCTTGTTTGCAAGATCAACAAATGACAAAACAGGTTCACGGATTAACACAATTTTACTCACAATTCTCTCACGCCACGAAGCATGACTCGGACTCACAGCTGAGCTTCAGGTTTTACCCGCATCTAGTGAAGGAGGCTAGCCTGGCTACGGTCATTTGATGTGGATGTGTCTCTGGGTTCCGAAACTCAGAGTCCCATCTCCTTGTGATGGGTGTATCTGGGGCACTCCTCGGTAATCGCTAAAGATGTGTTGTGATGTTTCTTTATTTATACTGGTCTGCGAGCATTTCGTCATAGGTATAAGCCCACAACTAACCATTGTCACATTAAGATCCCACCTTGTCAATGGTAAAATCAGGATACTCCTGTTTATCCATGGTGGTTCAAGCAAGATTCATTGTCCTCTGAAACACCTTCATCGGACGAGCCATCAGTTCATTATGGAGTCTGATGGCTTCTTTTGTCTGTCCTTCGTCCTGCTGCATATTGATAATCTGTGTCTGGAAGTTTGTTACATATTCAAATCATGGTCATGCTCTTTTGTGCAACCGTGAATGGACAATCACAAAGTCCAGCTAGCGATAACGAGTTTGTGTTGAGTTGAGTTTGTTGACTTGAGTGTTCTTGCAGACGGCCAATACGGATTCTCGTTGTCTCGTTATCGCTATCTGGACTTTGTGATTATCCACTCACGGTTACACAAAAGAACATGACCATGCTTTAATAATAATGAGCATGGTCATGTTCTTTTTTGTAACCGTTAATGGACAATCACAAAGTCCACATGGTGATAACGAGTTTGTGTTGACTAGAGTGTTCTTTCAGACGGTAATACCGATTCTTGATGGGCCTCAAGTGACGGTTCCTGCTGCATATCTATGTACATTGCCAGCATGGCCGTGGATTGACTCACTACAGAAAAATGGGTATATATCAGATTGGCAAGTTTTGATAAGAGAAGTCCAAAAGGAATCAGTGCTGGGGAGTCAACTATTTGACATCGACATCAATGATTTGGATGGAGGGACATGATGTATGGCGCCAACACATCTAGAAGAGCCAAGTTGACAAGTGCAAGTCGATACTTAAAAAATGCATTCAGGCAAGATGTGTGGGCACACATTTGACAGATAGATTACAATGTTGCCACTTTAGCAGGAAGGGTGTAAAAGCACTATAAGAATTAAATGAAAATATGTTACAGAACGTTTTGACCAGCGTGATTCCGCACTTGTGTAATTGGAAGCTACTGGGAAATAAGGAGGGAATAGAATGTTGCCCCCCCCCCTTGCAGTGATTTATTTAAGTTTTTAAAAAGAAATTTAGAGTATCCAATTCATTTTTCCCAATTAAGGGACAATTTAGCGTGGCCAAACCACCTATCCTACACATATTTCAGATTGTGGGGTCGAAACCCACGCAAACACGGGGAGAATGTGTAAACACCACACGGATAGTGATACAGAGCCCTAATCGAACCTGGGACCTCGGCGCTGTGAGGAAACCGTGCTAACCAGTTGCGCCACCATGCTGCCCCCCTTGCAACGTGAATGGAATATGAATGTAGCTTTATTGCACTTGTTCAGTGCCTTGGTGTGTCCACATCTCGTGTAATGTGCAACGTGTTGGCCTCCGTATTTGAAAAATGGTAGCATTGTGTTCGAATCTGTTCATAGCAGGTTTGCTGGATACAGTTCAAGGATGAATAGATTATTTGATTTAAAAAGGTTGAACATGCCCTGTACCCATTGGAGTTCATAAGAATGAGAGATAATATAACTGAAACATATTGAAACATATACGATCGTGAGGGGTTTGATCAAATTGAAGAATGTTTCCACTTGGCAGAGGGGACTACGGGACACAGTTTCAGAATAACGGATTCACATGTAAAGCATAGATCATAGAAACATAGAATCATAGAATGTACAGTACAGAAAGAAGCCATTCGGCCCATCGAGTCTGCACCGGCTCTTAGAATGAGCACCCAACCCAGGCCCACATCTCCACCCTATCCCCATAACCCAGTAACCCCACCCAAAACCAATGGAAACTTTGGAGTCTAAGGGCAATTTACCATGGCCAATCCACCTACCCTGCACATCTTTGGACTGTGGGAGGAAACCGGAGCACCCGGAGGAAACCCACGCACTCACGGGGAGAACGTGCAGATTCCGCACTGACAGTGACCCAAGCCGGAATCGAACCTGGGACCAGGAGCTGTGAAGCAATTGTGCTAACCACTGTGCTACCGTGCTGCATGAAGAGATTGTTTTCACCTCAAAGGGTGAAACAAGGTAGAATTCACTTCCCACGAAAATAGTGGATGCTGGGTCATTAAATTAAGTTAAGGTTGATTTAGGCAAGTTTTTGATAGACGCACGAGGTAAGAGTTATGGCATTAGATAGCAAAGTGGAGTTGAGACCACCATAATGTTATTCACTGGCAAAGCAGGTTGCAACTGCCGATTGGCCATTTGTTGCTCTTACATTTTATGATCCTTTACTTCTGTGTAACATAGTTATGGCATTCTGCACTAACATGCAGAGCTTGTCCATTAAAGGAGAAGATCATTGATCGAACATCATTAAGACGTCAAATGATGAGGCACGTTAGGGAAGACTGATCAATCCAGACCCCAGGACACGATCCCCACACTCCTTTCAGCCCCACAGGACCTTCAATCCACACCGCTGCCTCCGAGTAACCCCACGACCCGTGGAAAGAGCCCCACATTGAACCCTTTACTCACTGACAATTCCTTAGTTTCCACCCGACGCCCACTGCCCACCCGAACCCTCCTACCACCTCCCACTGACCATCCAGGACCTAATGCCCGGTCTACGCTGACCATATCGCACTGATCGATCATCTGAACACCCCAAATGTCTACTCTCCCACAGACAACCGGAAACTTCCTGACCACATGACCCACTATACCCGCAGTCCACAGCCCACAGCCGATCCACTTAACTGAAACGTTTACCTTCTCTCTGGCTTCTCAAAGTGGCTGTACTTTTAAAAATTCCCGCTTTACGACACGTAGAACCGAAAGAAGGGGAATGTCTTGCTGAGCTGCCGATCAAAGGTATTGGGAACCTCTCGAACTTTACAGTTCTGGCCCGGTCTGAGTTGGACAGGATGCGGAGAAAGGAGAGGCTTCATTTGCAGACACGGGGAGAAACTGCAAACGTCACACAGACAGTCACCCGAGGTCGAATTGAACCCGGGTCCCTGGCCCTGTGAGGCAGCAGTACTAACCACTGTGCTACACTGCAATATGCTTTCAGTCTTTTGTACATGTTGCCCTATTAAGCCATGTTAAAACCTGATTGTTTCCGGGGTACTTCCATCGCATGAGTGCCTGGAAGACATTCTTTCTGTTGTAACGGGGATTCCCGCACCATTTGTGATCTGCAATTTCTGACAGTTTCATTTATTTGTGCTTAGCGCAGTCTAATTCTCAACGTCTCATTTCAGGCAGCCCCGGGGACAGTCAGACTCCCGCATCAGGTAATCGCCCTTTACTTTCAGATTACCTTCTACCTCTGTGCGCTCTGCCAGCTATTAAATATGGAGACTAGCTCCCCATCTGAAGGTCTTTTTGATCACAGATTACCCTGTGCCCGTTTATCAATCAGAAGTGAGAGTGTCCCGCGGACAGTCTTTCACTCCAGCTGTCTGCTGCTGTCTCCAGTCACAGAGGTCACAACTCAGCATAGTGAAGATCAGAGTGTGAAGAATCGGCTCCACTCACACTGCTTCCGCTCTCCATGTTCCACATTCCCGCGCTTGTTCGGGTACACAGAGGGAGAATACAGAATGTCCAATTCACCTGAAAAACACGTCTTTCGGGACTTTTGGGTGGAAACCGGAGCTCCCGGAGGAAACCCGCGCAGGCACAGGGAGAACGTGCAGACTCCGCACAGACTGTGACCCAAGCCTGGAATCGATCGTGCAACTCTGGCGCTGCGAAGCCACAGTGCTAACCTCTGTGCTGCCCATAGCTTGGATGGTGGAAATGTCCCCCTGAATCCAGTATCCCTGCTCACTTACAAGGCTGAACATTATGTCTCTTTGCCTTGTACCATGTGTAATATTGACTCTAGGTTATATACGGGTCTGCACATAATCCAATGTTCCCTATGACCCCTCCCCCTTTATCTGGCGAATGGGGACGGGCCGTGCGCTGAGAGGCTACGAGTTTTGTGCACTGTTATCCTTGATAGTATTTCTGGTATTTTACAGAGCTACAAACACTGAGACTGGTGGATGGCGGCAGTCCATGCTCTGGGAGAGTGGAGCTTTACTACAGGGGCCAGTGGGGGACTGTGCAGGATTCCAATTGGGACATGCGGGATGCCGCTGTTGTGTGTCGGGAGCTGGACTGCGGGACGGCGCTCTCTGCGTTGGGCAAGGCTCAGTTTGGGGACGGAAACGGATTTCTTGTGACAGGGAGATTTGGGTGCAGCGGGACGGAAAGCGCCCTGTCACAGTGTCCATCAGCTTCATGGAATCACTATACGGGATATTCACACTCCTTTGATGCCGGAGTCATCTGCTCAGGTAAAAATCCTCCTGCTGCCTCTCATTACCCGTCGGATCTCATCGTTTCCCAAAAAGATGGAAGTGAATAAATTGTTCAAGTGCGATGATAATAATTCCATAATTCACCAGTGATTATTCACATTATTTGAATGTCAGGATCGCGGTGTGGTTTATTTTGCATCCCCTGTATTGCATTTAGTAAACGGCTCCACCAAAAGTAGTTCGTTTCTGATGCATTTTTGGATTTGGATTTGTTTATTGTCACGTGCACCGAGGTACAGTGAAAAGTATTTTTCAGCGAGCAGCTCAAACAGATCATTTAGTACATGAAAATAAAATAAAATAAAAAGAAAATACATAATGGGGCGACACAAGGTACACAATGTGAATACATAGTCACCGGCATCGGGTGAAGCATACAGGGTGTAGTGTTAATGAGGGCAGTCCATAAGAGGGTCGTTTCTGAGTCTGGTAACAACGGGCAAGAGGCTGTTTTTAAATATGTTCGTGCGCGTTCTCAGACTTCTGTATCTCCTGCCCGATGGAAGAAGTTGGAAGTGTGAGAAAGCCGCGTGGGAGGCGTCTGTGATTATGCTGCCCGCTTTCCCCAGGCAGCGGGAGGTGTAGATGGCGTCAATGGATGGGAGGTAGGTTCGTCTGATAGACTGGGCGGTGTTCACGACTCTCTGAAGTTTCTTGCGGTCCTGGGCCGAGCAGTTGCCATACCAGGCTGTGATGCAGCCCGATAGGATGCTTTCTATGGTGCATCTGTAAAAGTTGGGTGAGAGTCAGTGTGGACATGCCGAATTTCCTTAGCTTACTGAGGAACTATGGGCGCTGTTGTGCTTTCTTGTTGCTAACGTCGACGTGGGTGGACATGGAGAGTATCTTGGCGATGTACACCCCTAGGAATTTGAAGCTGTTAACCATCTCCACCTCGGCCCCGTTAATGCTGACAGGGGTGTTTAAAATACTTCTCTTCCTGAAGTCAGAGACTAACTCTTTATTTTGCCGGTATTGAGGTATATATTGTTGTCGTTTCACCACTCCACTAGGTTCTCTATCTCCCGCCTGTATTCTAATTCGTCGTTGTTCGAGATCCGGCCCACTATGGTCGTATCGTCAGCAAACTTGCAGATGGAGTTGGAACCAACTTTTGACACGCAATCGTGTGTGTACAGGGAGTATAGTACGGGGCTAAGTACTCAGCCTTGCGGGGCTCCGGTATTGAGGCCTGCCGTGGAC
This sequence comes from Scyliorhinus torazame, assembly GCF_047496885.1. Classification (NCBI taxonomy): domain Eukaryota; kingdom Metazoa; phylum Chordata; class Chondrichthyes; order Carcharhiniformes; family Scyliorhinidae; genus Scyliorhinus; species Scyliorhinus torazame. The sequence goes on along the minus strand of NW_027309501.1, from coordinate 17,396 downwards.
GAGGTGCTGTTGTTTATTCTTACTGATTGTGGTCTGTGGGTTAGAAAGTCGAGGATCCAGTTGCAGAGTGAGGAGCCAAGTGCGAGGTTTTGGAGCTTCGATATGAGCTTGGCTGGGATTTTGGTGTTTAAGGCGGAGCTGTAATCCAAAATAGGCGTTTTATGTGGGAGTCCTTGTTGTCGAGATGCTCGAGGGATGAGTGTAAGGCCATTTACATTTTCATTTATATTTACAATGAAAGCAGAAGCAGTTTCCATTGATATTCAGCCTCAAGCTTCAGCGAATAAGCTAAACTGTTGGAAATGTCACAATCTCCATTCACAAAACCAGCAGCCACTACCGGGCATGCGCCATCCTGCTGGCTCTGCGTCTGAGCAGACTGCTTGCCGCGAGGTCTGATAGATGAGAGGAATTGTGAAGCTGGGAATGAGGCGGCAGCTTCCTCAGGCCAATGGCGGAATGAAGCATGAGTAGGGGTTGCTATGGGTATTAACGGCGCAAGCTGCAAAGCAAGATCGAAAATGTCGATATCCATTCTTAAAAATGTTTTCACCCCTGTTCATCGAGTGAGAACATCAGGATTATACACAATCATATGGACCTTCTCGACAAACAGTGAGACAATGTCTTAAAATCCCGCCGAATAGTTCGCTCTCGATCAACAAAACAGTAGATTAATTGTAGTAAATGACTGTGCTTTGCAGATGTCAGTGAAAAACATCTGGATTTGGTCGTTAATTTCCAGCAAAGGGCGTTGAACAAATTTTCCTCTCCTAGATTTCTCAATGCTTCCATCGTAAATTATTCAGCTATTCAATAATCTAATTCAATTTGCAGAATCTGATTGTTTGGGATCTGGAGGTTGGAGTTAACTGTTCTCATTTGTTATTCTGGCGATCCCATTCCGTGCTTTAGCTAAACCCCGAACCTACCCTCACGGAATAGACATGTCCTCTCCTTGAGCCAGTTTGACACTTTACCTTCTCAATGCCGATTATTTTCTGGTACCTGCAGTAAGTTATCAAATTAAAAACAAGAAAATCAATGGATATCTTAATAAACACTTTCCACAAGATACATGAGAAGTTAGAAATGGCAAACCTCATCGCTTTCCCAGGTGAGCGAATTAATCCGATGTTTGATGTTGTTTGAGGGATACATACTCGCCAGTGCAGCAAGGCTGCTTCTCGATATCGGGCACCTAGAAGGGATGTCGGAGCCGCTGATTAGAATTTAATCCAAATGATAGCATCCCCTACTGGAAGCACACAGAGAGAGAAATATCCGAAGCCGGAGGTGCAGATGGATCTGGATACCCTTGTATATGAACCACAATAAGTTATAATTGAAATACAACCCCGTGTGGAGATTGCACATTCTCCCTATGTCTCAGTGGGGTTCACCCCCACAACTCAATGGTGTGCTGGTTAGGTGGATGGGCGATGCTAAATTGCCACTTAATTGGAAAAGAAAAAAAAAGGAAAATTATTGGCTCTTGTAAATTTTGAAAAAAGAACTGGGATACAAGTGATTCTTAATGTAAATACAACGTTGGCTTTTACTGCAGGAGGAAGAGAATATAACAGTAGGGTAGTTTTAAAACTGCTGTACAGGGCATTGATCACACCACATTTGATATATTGTGCATATTTTTGGTCATCTTAGTTCAGTACTGATTTAATTGTGCTAGAATTGTGTCAGATAACGTTCACTGCACTCATTCCTGGTGTGAAGGGCTTCTCTTTTCAGATAGATTGAACAGGTTTGGCCTATACACATTGTAGGTTAGAAAAAAGACAGGTGATATTACTGAAATAAAGAACTTGAGGGGACTTGGCTGTGTCCAGACCCGGAGGATGATTCCACTTGTGAGCGATTCTAGAACTCGAGGACACAGTTTCAGAATAAGATATCAAGCGATCAATGCAGGCTATTATGTATTATTTATTTCATAGGGCCAGCAGAGTGTGGAATTCTCTCCCCATGAAATTACTGGGAGGCTGGACGCTTAAAACTATTCAAGTCTGGTTTAGATAGATTTGTGACACACAAGGCTGCGAAGGGTTATTGCGCTCAAACGGCGCGATAGAGTTCAGACTACAAGCCGATCAGCCATGGTCTTCCTGAAAAAAGGAGGCTCCAGGGCCGAATATCCGTATACTGACCCAGTTCTTAAATCCTATGTTCTGATGCAGGAACAATGCGCTGGAGGGTCAACGCAGAGTTTGTACAGTGGCGGCATGGTTAGTCAGTGGTTAGCACTGCTGCCTCACGGAGCCGATGTCCCAGGTTCGATATCGGCTCTGGGCCACTGTCTGTCTGGAGGTTGCACATTCTCCAGTGTCTGCGAGTCTCACCCCCACAACCGCAAGATGTGCACGGTGGGTCGATTGGCCATGTCAAATTGCCACTTAAATGGGAAAAATAGAGTTTGGTGCCCTAAATTTAAAAATAAAACCTAGATTTTTAATCGCAGGAATGACAATACTGTAACTGAGCTAGGGCTGAGAGTAACATCATTCCCGCGTGAGAATAAGAGTGCAAAAAAGCTGCCATCTAATTAAATAGAGTTTGCATTCCGTATTGAGAGTTGCAGCAAAATGAAATTTACAAATGAATCGACAGATATTGTGTTGCCAACGGCACTTGTACAACTTAACAGTCTAGAATTTCAATTCTAATCATTTCACACCGCGGCTGGAAGAAGTAGAGTGCGGTCTTAGATTGAAATGCATTGTAGTGTGGGATGAACGTTAAATTTGTGAAAAGCACCAGTGACAACTTTATCTACTGCCGACTGAACACGGGCAAACACACATTTCAGTCACAGATGTTTTTCAGTACAAGTGTTGTCCAGCCGCCAGGTGAGATATTTCACTGAACTGAAATAGTCTAAATAGTTTGTTCAGTGTTGTATTTTCTATTTTCCTAAAATTTACAGCACCCAATTATTGTTTTCAATTTAAGGGGCAATTTAGCGTGGCCAATTCAACTATCCTCCACATTTTTGGGTTGTGGAGGTGAGACTCACGCAGGAACGGGGATAATTTGCAAACTCCAGACGGACAGTTACCCTGGCCCGGTTTCAAACCAGGGTCCTCGGTGCCGTCAGGCAGCAGTGCGAACCACTGCGCCACCGTGCCGCCCCCTGTTCAGTGTTAAATAAATGTGTGACGGCAGACTAACGAGAAGTGGGACACTGAGTATTAATTAGGGACACGTTAACAGTTGAGGAAATGACGTTATTTCTGTGCTGTTTCACTGGAAACTCCGACAAGTGGAGAACAATGACCGCAAGCACCGTCACATTGGTTATAATGGAGCCCGATGACGATCACCCACAAGGGCACGGTGTACCCAGGTCTCCCTGTGTACAGATGATATTAATCTGGTTACATTTCAGTCGGTTAACAATATTGGATTGCTGCAGAAATTGTATTTGAGGCATTATAAGGAATGTAAAGCTATTAAAATCACAGATCCCGATATCCATTTTCCCAGAAAATGACAGGAATTATTATCTCACAGATTGTTATATATAGACTATTGTTCTGACATTGATTGTCTGTCTCACTGAACTCTATTTCTGAAATTCTCATTTCAGGAAGGCCTGGGGACAATCGGACTATTCCAGCAGGTAATCACTCCATTTTCATGTTTTCTACTATGGAAATGATTAATCCACCCCATTAACTATGAAGTCTGGGATACATTCTCAATGTCTTTTAGATCACAGATTAACCTGTTGTGCGCTTAACAATCAGAAAGGCAGAGTGCCCCGTGCACTATCCCGAATGATCTTTCACTCCAGCTGACAGACTGCTGCTGACCTCATTCGCAGAGATCACAACTCAGCACAGTCAATATCAGAGTGTGAAGAATCAGCTCCACCCCCACTGCTGCCGGTCTCCATGTTCTACCTGACCAATCAGCAGTGATATCGAGATCAGATGAACAACCAGACCGGCATGTATGTGCTGCGATGTCATCTCTCCTGAACGGTCCTGGGACTAGATCCCACAGTTTTGGACCAATCATGTCTGAACACCATGGACAATAGCCTGTGCAACCTCCGACCTCTATAAGTTTAAATATATGCTGAAAATGTCACCTACTCGATCCCATTGGAGTTGCTGTGATGGTGAAACTCTCCTCTGAATCCAGTTTCCCTGCTCACTTGCACCATTTAACATTAAGTCTCTTTCCCTTTTACCATGTGTAAACTTTTCTCTGGGTTTTGTTCGGGTCTGGAGACAATCCAGTGTTAGAAAATCCCCCTCCCCCTTTATCTGGCGAATGGGAGGCTGAGGGTTGCATGCACATGATACTCTTGATATTATTTCTGGTATTTTATAGAGTTACAAACACTGAGACTGGTGGATGGGGGCAGTCCATGCTCTGGGAGAGTGGAGATTCACTACAGGGGTCAGTGGGGGACTGTGCTGGATTCCAATTGGGACATGCGGGATGCCGCTATTGTGTGTCGGGAGCTGGACTGCGGGACAGCGCTCTCTGCGTTGGGCAAGGCTCACTTTGGGAAAGGAAACGGGACACATGTGACAGGGAATGTCGAGTGCACCGGGACCGAGACCGCCCTGTCACAGTGTGCTTCAGATCGATGGGATCACGAGGCCGAAAATTCACACTCTGATGATGCCGGTGTCATCTGCTCAGGTAAAAATCCTCCTGCTGCCTCTCATTACCCACCGGCTCTTGTGGTTTTCTGAAAAAGCTTAAGTGAAATAATCTGGAAAGTGAGATGAAAATAATTCCGGACTTCTCCTGTGATGCATAACATTTGATTAATTTCAGGATCACGGTTTATTTAATGCATATCAGAAGTAGATAACTGAATAAATGCCTCCACCGAAAGCTGTGCGTTTCTAATGCTGCTTAAGTTAACAATGAAGAGAGAATACGCTTCCATTGAGATTCAGCCTCATGTTGCAGTGAATGACCTAATCTGTTGGAAATGTTCCAACCTCAATTCTCAAATCCAGCAGCCACTACCGGGCATGCGCCATCCTGCTGGCTCTGCGTCTGCGCAGACAGCTCGCCGCGAGGTCTGACTTTTGAGAGAGATTGTGAAGCTGGGACTGAGATGGAGCTATTTGAGGCCCGATAGGGAATGTGGAATGGATCCATGGTTAATGTGGACACTAAGAAAGACAGCTACATAATGGGGGCCTGAAGCCTGTATCTTCCACCCATTCTGACAGTTTGATATTAAAACAGCAATTCTAAAAGGATTACATTATTGCACTGTTAATGTAAGCTGGCCAGCACGGTGTTGCATTGCTGCCTCACGGCGCCGTGGTCCCAGGTTCGATCCCGGCTCTGGGTCACTGACTGTGAGGAGTTCGCACATTCTCCCCGGGCTAGGTGGGTTTCGCCTCCACATCCCAAATATGTGCAGGGTAGATGGATTGGTCACGCCACATTTCCCCTTAAATGGAAAAAAATGATTTGTGTACTCTAAATTTATAAAGAATAAAACGTTAATGTAAGCCTACTTGTGACACTAATAAAGCTTATTATTACAGTTATTATTATTATTCGAATAATCACCTCAGGCCAAAACAGTGCCGCCTCTGTGCCAAAGGTAACATACACTACCCCCACAACAGAGACATGTCACATATAGTTAAGCTCATGGACATTTATTCTTCACAATGTTGTGAGAACTAGATTTTGAAATTAAAACCAAAAAATAGATGTAAACATCTTTACCTAAACGTTTATGAGATACCTGGGCAGTTAGAAATATATACCATCCGCGCTTTCCCTCACAGTGTTTAAGGGATGTCACCTGACTGGGGCCTGAGACTGTTGATGAGGTTGTATAAAATTTCGCAACTCGTTTTCATGATAAAGCGTCTTACATTGATCACTGTGTATTGAAACGTATTTCTCAGGAAGCGACAAGCTCAGACTGGTGAATGGAAGCAGTCCTTGCGCAGGACGACTGGAGATTTACTCAAGTGGATCCTGGTCCACAGTTTGGGGTGACGAGTTCTCCTGGTCATCATTGGATGCGGACGTTGTTTGTAAGGAGCTAGACTGTGGCTCTGGAGTAGCAGCGCCGCTGAACTCTCATTTTGGGCAAGGACCAGGTCCTGTTATCGGACCACCTGGATGTGGACACCAGCAGGACGTTGGAGTAATCTGTTCAGGTACAACCTCAAATAGTTAGAGGAACAAACCAGTTTGGTCCACAAAATCTACACGGCCGCAGCAAGACAGATAGTAATAGATTAGATACATTTCCACCTTAAGAAAGGGAATTGACAAATGAAAATGACAACACCTATACATCCACTTGAGAACAGGTGTCACTGATAGTTTAAATGTAGAGATACCTTGTTTTTCTTCCTGCCCCATAAATTAAACGGACAGAAGCCACTGTCATTAATATCACACTGCTTTCAACTAACTCATTCAAGGCAGACTGGGTATTGAATCTCTGGCCAACCGTTAAAGGTGAGAAGATGCAAAATCGATTGTTGCGGATGAACTTGAAATGGTATTTCTGCACAAGCTTCCAGTTCAGGCCGATGAGTTAGATTTTGTAATGCATTGGGAACAAGGTTGATATTTTTTGCAAAGTGAATGACAACAACTATCCTGTGATGACTGTTTTCAAAGCCTGTATCTCATGTTTTAGACTGTTTCTAGCCGAAAAAGAGGGCAATAGGCTAGGTAGCTGGGACAGGTTTCATTGGATTTGGAAGGTGTGGAATCCGCCTTTGCAGAAGTCTCGTGGTTTTCCAGGGGGAAATAAGCTAATTGAGGGAGAACATGTCAGCCTGTGGTCAGAACACGGTGTGCATGGTGAAAGAGTGTTACTTTTTTGACGGCGAATTTAATACATTGTGTATCAGAGTATTATTGAGTGTTCAGCCGATGGTTCCCGTGGGAACGCCATACTACCAGGACTGTCATGACCTGAATGAAAGTGGCTCTGCCGAAGTTTACATTAATGCTGATATGGGTATCTACATTTGGGTTGATGTAAGCTGCTTGAAGATCAGATCCTGCGGATGGAAGAATTGTTGAAATCCAGTGGAGGATGATAGAGTTCTAGATATGTGTTTAAAGAGCGACCTGAGAAATCTGGAATGTTTACCTTTTCTTTGTTAACTATTTAAAGTACAATTTATACCTTCGACTGAATACATTTTGCCAAAGGGTCGTTTTAATGTTTGTTGATATTGGTATGATTGTTACTGTAAAAGTTTTACAATATGAGATTTTCTCCATTCGTTTGTTCCATTGTGGCCATTTGGGAAGTATTGTGGCCATTTGAGTTTATTGATGTCTTTAGCGAAAATTAAGGTTCGACAGGAATAGTCTGGAACCGAGAAAGTTTGAACAAGAATTTGAGAATCTTAGTGATGCGATTCTGGTGGAATAGTTCAAAATTAGTATCCTTTCGGGAATAATGACCCACTGGATGAAGGTAAAGTTCGGAAAATGAAAGAAGAAGCAATGGCAGCTGATTTGTAATAGATTCGCAGTGTTATGGGCATCAGATCACAGTTTGGAACTCGCATAGAAACTGGAGAGAGTTTAATGGTTTAGGTAAATCTGAATCCTTTGATAAATATAGCAAAGGTAAAGACCGAGATGTTCCTCACACTCGTTACAAAATATGGAGAACACATTTGTTTCCGAGGGACAGAATGCTTATTTTTGTCGGAAGCAGGGAAACGTGAAGGCTGTTTTTTGGAACTGGAAGCGGAAGACCGCAGCATTTGGACAATGACATGGTCTCTCTCTAGTTCGATACAATCCTTGCAGTTGTAGTACGATGAGCATTAATAGTAAGATGAGCATTAATACTGGCAGTAGCAATAATTCTGATTGTACTAATCATAGTTATACAATTAGTGCTGGGCATGTTTGAGATAATAATTTCCAGTGTTTTGTTTAACGTGTAAAGAGATGAATGAACAATCAGTTTATTTTCAGTTCAGCTCTGAAAATTGTGGATATTTGGGGTAATTGTTAATATTACCATTGTCGTTCTGCTATATATTTAGACCACAAGGATCTCAGACTGGTATCAGGGGATAGCCGATGTTCCGGCCGACTGGAAGTTCAAGAGGGAAAGCAGTGGGGAACACTGTGTGATGTCCACTTTGGTTTAGAAGAAGCCGGTGTTGTCTGCGAGCACCTTCACTGCGGAGCAGTTACCGCCACCCCGGGAGGAGCTCACTTTGGAAAGGGAAACGGCCCAGTGTGGAAAGAAACCTACACATGCCGGGGAGACGAGTCCCTACTCTGGGATTGTTCTGTTTCACCTCAGGAGCAGTTTCGCTGCTCACATGAAAATGACGTCAGTGTTATCTGCTCGGGTAAGACCTCAAAGTTTAATGACCTGCAATACATCAGCTGTTCATGTTCCCTTCTGCATGAATCTGGATTTGGTTGTCTTTGTCGGCAAATGTTTCTCAGCTCATTTACACATAAAGTAAATGTGATGGTCAGCTGTCTTCATAAACTGCTATCGTCCAAGTGGCTGTTGTCCATCCACAGTCCTGTTCGGAAGGGGGTTGTCCTCTTTGACCCACCGACAATCAAACACCAATGATGCATTTCCAAAGCGGGATGGCTGGAAAATTCTGGGAAATGGGAAATGGTGATGTCGTTCCCGCCCCCTTCTGCCCATGTGCTTATATTGGGTGCTGTCAAAGATATCTGAGCGAGTTCCTTCAGCATATCTTGTAGACATTATATACACATCTACACACCAAATCTACACTGTATCAATGAAAGAGAGTGTGTGTGATTGAATGTTTAAATATAGGTTTTCATGTGTATTGCGAGATCCTGTATAGTATCGACTTTGTTGAGATCTCTTGAAGTTGCATCCATTCATACATGAGGTATTCCAGAACACTTCTGATTTGTGCCGGAGGGAGCAGCGTTTCAAATGTATGTGTCTCCAACTGTCGATGCAATAAATGGGATATTGTGGCTTTGGTTTTACCATTGTTCTCATTGTTCATTTTGTAGATGCAAATTGGTCGCTAAGACTGACTGATGGGGGAAGCCGGTGTGATGGGAGAGTGGAGATTTACTACGATAGAGCCTGGGGCAGAATTCAGGACAAGCTCTGGGACCTAAATGATGCTCATGTGGTCTGTAGACAACTGGGCTGTGGCGACGGAATCGCAGCTTACAATTCTTCAAAGGACGGTGCGAGTGCACGATCAGTGTGGTTAATTGATATCCAGTGTAATGGAAATGAAGCGCATCTCCAGAACTGTAGCTCATCGCTGTTCAATTATTCTCTCAATGACAGCACCGGCATCGGAGTTCTGTGTTCAGGTAAGAAAATAGTTAACTTTTGCAGAGTCAATAAAGGGGGTATTTCCGAATATTAAGAGATGTAAGCTGAGGATGAGGGGTTTTTGTTTCCTCAGTGGGTCATTCATATCTGGACTACACTTCCCCAGGAGGCCGTGGAGGATGATTCAATGCACATGTGCAAGGCTCAGCTGGACAGATGTTAGATAGACAAGAGAGTCAGCGGTTATGGGGGTTCTGTCGATGGCACTTTGGCTGGACAGGAAACTGAAGTTGAGACTGCAACCAGACCAACCATGCTCGGAATGTGCAGCAGAAGATTCTCAAAGGGCCGAATGGCGGACACTCACTGCCCAAGTCCTATGAAAGCAGTTATTTAGCCTCTAGTGGCGAGTGCAAAGCGAAAGGATACAGAGGGACAGGGATGGCGAGAGGGTTTGAATTCCTGTCGCACGTTTATTAAAGGCAACAGACAAAATGAACTGCGTAGGAGCGAAATCAGACAGCAAACTGAGACAACAGGATACATGTGACCCTTTATTACAGGCAGAGGTATCAGGACAATGTATTATTGCGGGCAATAAACTGGCGCTTAGAGAGGCATTTCCATTCTTCGGAGCAGGGCAACAGAGAGCAAACGTGTGAGTGATGTAGGAAAGGGACATCTGGTGCTTGTCCCAATTGTATGACCATGGGAGTAGGGTGTGAAGCCTGAATGGAAATGAGAGTGATGACACTTTCATTCTGGAGGCAGTGAATGAGCTGAGAGTATACAATGGGAAACATTGAGTGGTAAGTTGACTACTAGAAATGTAAAAGTTAATCCTCCTGTATGATTGTCTACCAGATCACATGCAGCTAAGAGTGTCTGGCGGTGGAAGCCAATGCGCTGGCCGTCTGGAGGTTTATTACAATGAGATCTGGGGCACAGTTTGTGATGATTCTTGGAATTTAACCGACGCTGACGTGGTTTGCAAACAGCTAGGTTGTGGAAATGCATTGGCGATGTCACTTCCTGCTTCTTCTGAGACGGACTCAGGCCCAGTTTGGTTGGACGATCTAACGTGTTCCGGTAACGAATCATTTCTCTGGAAATGTCCCTCAGCATCGTGGGGCAACCACGACTGCTCCCATAAGGAAGATGTGATGATCGTGTGTTCAGGTAAGGATGCAGTCAATGTTCGGCCTCAACCGGTCCTTGGATTCATGTCTCACTACATTTAACACCCCACCATCTGGCCCGAGCTTGTGAAATTCGACGGACTGTCCTGGCATGAGACAATCCACACCTCTTTCACCTATGGTTAACCCTCTCTCCAGTCGCACGTCTGGACCTCTCGAGACTTAATGACCTGCAAAGCCTCGCATTCAAAGCATCATCTTGTATCATTGACCTTGCATATATAGTGTTTGTGCAACCCACCTCTTCACTCACCTGATGAAGGAGCTACGCTCCGAAAGCTAGTGATTCCAAATAAACCTGTTGGACTTCAACCTGGCGTTGTAAGATTACGTTCTGTGACCACGCCAGTCCAACACCGGCATCTCCACATCATGTGCAAATTGGCTGATGCCTGACATGGATGATATTACACTGAATTACATACAAACAAGGCCACAGAATCGGGTCTTTCCACTCAACTGGTTTGTGATATTTGTACTCTTCACCATAATCAGCCAGCAATATCCCCATCTAGCTCTGTATGCCTATCCTGGTATTCTCTTTTCCATTATGTATTTGTTCAGATTACCTCAAACACAGCTGTGCGATTCCACTCAATTCTTGTAATTGGTTTGTTCCCCAGCTCAGGAGGGTCTGGGAGAAGCAATGCAGATTTTTCTGACTTTCCTAATTCAATTATTCATTGCCTATTTCTGATCCCAACGTTAGCCCCCATCTCTTTATAAGTGAGTAGTGCCTCTATCTCATTAGCTATCTTTGCTGCTACATATCATTCAGACTCTCAGTATCCCAGCGGCCTGTGGTATATTTATTTATTTCCCAAAATTATCCACTTTCGACTGATCGGTCGGAAAATTTATCTGCCAGTAGTCAGGTCATTTATTGCAGATCAATACATATTTTTTATATATAGGAGCAGCCCCTATTTATATTAAATATATCCAGCAATTTAGGGTCATTAAAAAAAATGGATATGAAAATGAAAACCGCTTATTGTCACAAGTAGGCTTCAAATGAAGTTACTGTGAAAAACCCCTAGTCGTCACATTCCAGCGCCTGTTTGGGGAGGCTGGTACGGGAATTGAGCCGTGCTGCTGGCCTGCCTTGGTCTGCTTTCAAAGCCAGCGATTTAGCCCAGTGTACTAAACCAGCCCCTGCAACGGGATATTATATTTCCCGTTCCCCAAGTCCAAAGGGTTAATCTAAATATGGAACCCATGATGTGGAGATGCCGGCGTTGGACTGGGCTGGGCACAGAAAGAAGTGTTACAACAACAGGTTAAAGTCCAACAGGTTTGGTTCGATTCACTAGCTTTCGGTGAAGGAGCTGCGATTCGAAAAAAACCTGTTGGGTTTTAACCTGGTGTTGTAAGACTTCTAAATATGGAACACCATTGCAATCAGTCTTCTCTCCATTCTGCTACTGATTACCCCACTACATGCTCTGTCTTCAGTCATGGCTCTACAATGTGTTACCTTCCTTTTGAAAATTCACGTCAATGTCATTGCTATTTTTCTGTAACATCTTCAAGGAATGCAATAAGAATTAATAAATATGCCATTCTCCTTCAAAATCCCTGTTGATCTTTGGACTCCGGATGTTGTCGATTATATTTCTGAAATAATTATCGCCAATTAGTGAATATAATCAGTTCAGAATGTGTTGAACGGTGCAGCATGAAGATAAGTGTTATCAATCCGGATATTTCTTATTTCATTCGTAGAACACAAGGAACTGAGATTGGCGAATGGAGATCACCGCTGCGAGGGGAGAGTGGAAATTTTCCACAATGGGAGTTGGGGAACAGTGTGCTCGGATATACTGCGCAGAAGTGATGCAGAAGTGATCTGTAAACAGCTGCAATGCGGGAGCGTCGTATCTATTCAGTATGGGTCTGGGAAGTTTGGAGAAGGTACTGGTCCTATCCGACTGAATGAAATGGGGTGTACTTCACATGAGCGGAGCATTTGGCAGTGTGGGTCAGACTCACAGGATGAACCAGGCTGCAGTCACCGGGATGATGCAAGTGTTGTTTGTTCAGGTAACACACAGCAAAACTCAATGTGCTGATGTCATTTCAATATTGTATCAACATAAGCAAAGCAGTCAGCAAATTTCTCTTCTCAACAGGAGCCAACGTAACGAAGGAGCCGCTCCACAGTTCAATGGCGTCCCCTAGAGAATCAGGTACTTCCTGCTATTTGATATACCGAATACCTGAAATATTCCCCCCTCCTGCTACACACATGATGATCATTGATTCTCTTTAACAGATTTGAGATACCATTTGCGCCTGGTTAATGGTAACACGAACTGCTCTGGTAGAGTAGAGATATTGTATAATAAGCTTTGGGGCACGGTTTGTGACGATTCCTGGGATATGGCCGACGCCAGTGTTGTCTGCAGACAGCTGGCCTGTGGTTCCGCTCTGTTGGCCGAAGGAGGTGCCGCTTTCGCCCAGGGTGACGGTGTTATCTGGTTGGATGAGGTGAAGTGCACCGGAAGTGAATTATACCTGTCCGACTGTCCTTCCTCATCATTCGTTCAATCTGACTGTGATCACAAGGAAGATGCCAGGGTGATGTGTTCCGGTAAGTGTCGCACTGATTGGTGAGCTGTGCGCATGACTAGTTGATTTCGGCATTTAGGAACTTCTTTCAAAAGTAAAACACCAACGATTGAAGCTCATATCTTTGTAAAATATTTTCACAGGGCTACAGTTGTCACCGAATTCTCATGAGCCCACACCTTCAGGTATGTATAATGTTATTAGAACTCGTGTAAATATTAGAGTGTTTCCTACTGATGATGGGATTAACAAGTAGTTAATTTCTGAAACAGATGTGGTTCTGGATTTATGGAAACAGTAAAGGACTGCAAGGCTGACTGGGTCTGTGTTAAATCTTTCTGTAATCTTATTATTAAGAACAAGCAGGTGTAGGTTCCATACCTCTGGCCGTCTGCATGACCCTCGGAGGGGTGTTAATTATGGAATTGATCGCACTGATGGCGGTAATCCAGGAAAAGAAGATCAAAAGAAAAGGTGAGCCTCAAATGTTACCGGTCAACTACCATTGAAACACGGATCATACCCTGGCGAATCAACAGTTTATTGTATCTTTCTAGAGAATGTCTCCTGAGCTTGTTATGGAAAATATCTGAACCATTTATATCTTCTTCCCTTGTAGTCCGCATTAGTAAAATATAACAGTAACTTTATTTAAAGAGTTGACATTGACGCCCATTGCACCCGCTTTTGTCTGGGACTCCAGAAAGATTAATTTCTTGTAATTATGGAACCACATGTTTAATTGAACAGTTTCTTCATTACCTGTCGGTTAATCGTCCTTTATCTGCTGTGGGCCTGTTTCTCACTGTCATTACCGAACTCCTGTGCAGTATTCTGAGAGTAGATTTCCGCATTCTCCATGAATTGCACATCTCAACACAAATATTCCACGCATAGCCCAAAAACTAGCACACCGCTTATCTATACGTCATTTCTCCCAGAATGAACAAGGACCTGGCAAGTCACGCCTCCGAACTGATGTGACCTCCGAGCAGTTAGCATTGCGCCAGCTCCAATTGAGGTGACTTTCGCACGTGGCCCGTGTTATGGGCGAGGTGTTTTCAGAACCCCAAAATGTATCATGGAGCTCAACCAACGTCTCCCTTTAATGGATTTGTTCCTTTTCCGAGCACGTGGCTTTTTCCCCTAGGTGTGGGATTACAATTATGGACACGTGGGTTTTTAAACACAAAACACTGTTTATTCCATGAACTCAACTTAACATCGTCAATAAACATTGGATCTCTTAACACCTCTTACTTCAAAGATAATTCAGAAAATATTGCAACAGTAAATAATTCCTTAAAATGTTTCTTCAAACTTCCAAAAGACCTTTAAACAGTATCACATCAGGTTAAAGGATATCTATCTTTTCTGTCGAATGGCAGAGAAATATTAGCTTGATGGATTTCAGCTTCAGCACCTTGTTTTTTTTCCTGCAGCTCTCTGGACACACACATACACACACAACCTGCTTCCTCCAACTGCAAAACGAAACTGCAAAACCTGCAGCTCTCTGGAAACACACAGACACACAGTGCTTTATAAAACTGCAACTACAAACCTGCAAAATGGCTGACCTGAGCTGACATCCATCGACTCTATGACATCACTGTTTTCTTAAAGGTACATTGCTTAAACATCCAGTTCTTAAAGCCACTCTTGCATGACACCTCCCCCCCCCCCCCCCGCCCCAAGAAAAAGCTTCAAGATGGTTTCATTTTTCACCTTTGCGCCATCAATTAAGGAATGTACACAGTAAATATACCTTTTTTTTGTTGAAAAAACAACACATGCAAACAAGTATAATAATATAGTCCATTTTTCTTTGTTCATCTTCCTCCAACCGAAATCCTTCCCGATTAACAGTCTCTTTGAACAAATTATCTGCACGATCCATCCATTGCTCTACTCCTCGGCATTTCTCTTTGGAATCAGATACTTTAGTTCAATCTTACCACAGAGTACCTTGCAATTCTCCAATACAGGAACATTGGTGATCACAGCTTTCAGACAGTCAAGTACCTGCTGAAAGTTCGCTGTCCACTGACATTTTTTAGGTTTATTTAACAATTCCATCAGTGGAGTAATCACGCCACAAAACCTTTGCACAATTATTCGATCAAAGTCATTCATGCTAAGAAATCACATTATTTCCCTTTGTCGCGAGGATAACGGAAACTCCGCAACGAAAGTGATTTGGGCATCTCCAAATTCACTTTCGGCTAGGTTCATCACCAAACCCGCCTCCTGAAGTCGATCGAAGAACTCCATACGATGATTTAAATGTTCCTTCCATGTCTGGAAGTTGGAAATAAAAGCAGATTGTCCCACTTTCTCCATGCAATGCTTCAATGGTGGGACAGGATAAGAGTCCGTTCATGTAATTGCATTCACCTTTCTATAGTCCACACTCAACCATTGGATACCGACTGGTTTAGATACCATCACTATGGGTATTTCCTACATCTACATCATGTATAGCCATTTTAGTACTTCCCAATTTATCTCCACAAACTTGCCCATGTGATATCAATAGCTCTTTCAGGTCAGTTCGTTTTTCCTCTGGAAGGTAACTTAACAATTCATCCCAATTTTTAAGAACATTCTCATTTTCCAATTTAATTTGAGGTATGTCAAATTCACAGTAATCTGGATTTGGTTCGTCACTTTGAGTTAGAATCATTAAAACCTCATTTTTCTCTCCTTCCCTTTCAAAGTACAATTTACGCATATTCACATGACACACTCGGCGAGTCTTCCTTCTATCTGATGTTTTTACCATATAATTCACCTCGCTTAATCTCCTTTCAATCTGATGCGGTACACAAAACCTAGCTTTTAAAGGCTCCCCTACACCGGGTAACAACACTAAAACTTTATACCCACTGGCAAAACTACGAACTTTGAATTTCTTGTCCGCTACCCATTTCATTACATTTTGTGCAACTTTCAAATGTTGTCTTGCCAAATCACCTGCTCTATTTAATCGTTCCCTAAAATTTGACATGGAATCCAATCGTGTAATTTCCGATTGCTCAGCCACCAATTTTTCCTTAATCAATTTAAGTGGTCCTCTTACCTCATGACCAAAAATTAGTTCAAAAGGACTAAATTTGGTAGACTCATTCGGTGCATTCCTAATTGCAAACAATACGAATGTGATTCCTTTATCCCAATCCTCTGGATATTCTTGACAATACGCCTTCAACATTGTCTTTAATGTCTGATGCCACATTTCTAACGCTCCTTGCAATTCTGGATGGTAGGCAGTTGATTAAAATTGTTTTATTCCTAAGCTATCTATAACTTCTTTGAATAACTTTGAAGTAAAATGTGTTCCTTGATCCGATTGAATTTCTGTGGGTAGTCCATATCTAGTAAAGAATTTAAGTAACTCCTCCACAATCCTTTCAGCTGTAATATTACTTACTGGAATGGCCTCTGCAAACCTAGTAGACACATCCATTACAGTCAAAATCTATTGATTCCCAGTTTTTGTTTTAGGGAGCGGTCCTACACAATCGATTAGGACCCTTGTAAAAGGTTCCTCAAATGCTAGAATGGGTATTAAGGGCGCTGGTTTTATCACTGCTTGAGGTTTCCCTATCACTTGACATGTGTGACATGATTGACAAAATTTAACTCCCTCTTTATGTAGTCCAGGCCAATAAAAATGTTTCTGGATTTTAGCTTGAGTTTTCCTTATTCACAAATGACCTCCCACTGGTACCTCTTGTGCAACTCGCAACCTCCTTTCTATACCCTACCGGCAATACGACTTGATGAACTTCTGCCCACTTTTCATCCGCATGCATATGTACCGGTCTCCATTTTCCCATCAAGACATCATTTTTACGGTAATAACAATCTCGAATACTCTCAGGTTCCTCTTCCTTATATGCTTTCTGATATATCCGTTTTATTTCTACATATTTCTGTTGCAACTCCGCCAATTTGCCTGAACTAGTAATATCCGCCTCATCCTCCACCTGTTCTTGTTCTTTTTCAACCATCTGATCAAAAATCGTTTCTGATAATTGCACTTCAACTTCATCTTCACTCTTTGATTTCTCCTCGTAACTTAACCTGTGACTTTGCGACCTTGTAACTACACAATCCGGAAAAATTCCAGGATATTCGTCCTTCAACACTTCAGTTGACTGATCTGCCACCGGCTTATCAACCACAGTAGGCATCACCCCCACCTGCGATCCAGCTCTATCATTACCCAAGAAAAACTGTATTCCTGGACAAGATAATTTATCTATTACTCCTACTACAACTTCATCAGTCTTCACTGGACTTTCCAACCTTACCTTATATAATGG
>NW_027309500.1:0-30735 GCF_047496885.1 Scyliorhinus torazame | reverse complement strand
GAAATCAGATAGAATAGCTGGAAGTAAATACCTGATTAGACTGGAGACGCACTAGAGAGGAACAAATACTGCAAACTGGCATCATCTTTATAAATAGATGCACTTCATGCATTGACTTAACTTCAATGCATTTCAAAAAAATAGCAATGGTATCAAGAGACTTCACTGGGAATAAAACCAAAGGCGGTAGATAGAATAATAGTGGGTGATCCATCACTTCAATGAAATACTGTATTCTGAAATGCTTCAGAGAATTATTCGCTGCCATTCTAATTTTTTCTAGGTCAGTCTTGATTCCGCTACCGGTGAGTGGCCAGCACCTGCGCCGTGTGGAACACACGCAGAACACATAGATAACGGACCGGGAATTGCCGGGTACGTGCTGGATAGAGGGCTGACAAGCTGCAGCCGCACGTACACTATACGCCCCCCCTCCCCACCACACACGGACCGATCACACCCAGAAAGATGGCACCAGTTGTCCTGGATCGGGTACCCGTCCACCCCAACCACACAGCCCGCCTCCTGGCCACCCCCCACTTCTCCCCCCAGCCCTGGCAGAAGGCCCCTGGCCAGCAGCACGACTGTCGGCGAAGTAAGGTGGTGCTGGACACTGTCCGTACGCCCCCTCTCTCTCCGCAGCTATCACGCCAGATTAACGACTGTTGAGACCACATGTGAACTACAGCGTCGGGAACTCGGCCCATCGGAGGCAGAGTAGCATCGTGGGTGGGCCCGGTAATTAGATGCAAACGGTGTTGCAACTGTGCCCGGCATTCATCGCAACGATGCTGATTTGGAGGGGCGGAGCATCACGACCCGCCATCAAACTGCCGCCTGCTGCGATTTCGGTGTCATGAACTATTCTCCACCCGATCGCCGTCGGGCAACGGAGAATTCCGCCCATTGTCTATGCTTTCATGGGAAACAAAAAGATCCCTTTACACTGTTTGAAGGCCAGAAGAGTTCTTATCATTATTATTTGGACAAATCTGCTGTGCTTTCATACAGAAAAGCAGCATAGCAAAAATCATTTATAGGCTCTGAAATGCTCTAGCACATCCTGAGGCTCAAGAATTTGCTACTCAAATTCAGGTTTCTTTAGATTCGATTACCCTTCATTGGCATTTTCTGCTCATAAAAAGAGCTGAAACAAAAAGTTAAAAGGTGCAATTTAACCAAAACATTTCTTAGGGCGGCATTTGCCGACCTTGCCGTCGCCTTTTTTTCCAGTGGGGGAGGCTGCCCACCACGGGATCTACCGGTCCCACCGGGAAACCCATGCATCGGCATGGGACAGGAATTTCCCTCTGGTGTGACCAGGCAGTAAATCCTGCCCCAAGTGTAATTTTTGGCGAGGTGTTACCTGCCAGCTTTGAGATGGTATTTACCCAGAATAATTTTTGGGGCCTTGAGGAGTTTCTCCCCTGTCTAGCCGCCACCCCCCCCCCCCCCCCCCAAGTGAGGACACCCCACTATGGGGTTGCTTTGGACCCCGCCCTCTCTCCCCCCCACTATGGGATTATTTTGGACCCCCCTTGGCTTTTTCAAGCTTGTCCTCCCTTTCAGGACCCTTAACCTTCACCCCCCCCAACATTTATGAGGCCCCTTCATATCTGCCCTTCAACCCCCCCCCCCCACCCCCCCACCCCCACACACACACTTCATACACCCCTCATTCGCCTCAGGCCCTGGCCCTTGCACCTGGGCATGGCCACCAAGGCACACTGGCAGTGCCCCTGCCAGCCTGGAAGTGCCACCCAGCAGCAAGTGCGAGATCCAGCTCGTGACATCTTATGGAGACGTCGTGAGGGGTTCCGAGGATCACAAATTTCACTAGAGGCCTCTTGCGAGGTTTAACAAACTCGTCGTGTCACCGAGTCAGGCAGAAGGCCATTCGATCGCCCCCAAAAAGAGCAATTTTCAATTTAAAAATTCCCTTATTGACTTCAGAATAAAGTAGAGGGAAAAATTCTAAGTGACTTCTGTAATATTCTCAATGCATTTTAAACTATATATTAATAATATAGTGGGCGCTCCTAAAATTAATGGGAAAGTTGTGTGGAGCTTATCAACTGTACTACCACCTGTATAAACATCAAGGAAAGTCAACTACTTACCTTTAAGTGGCCCCCATCGCATTAAATTGCAGTCGTCTTTCAAAGCTGATTTAGCAGGGCAGGATTTCGCCTATCAGAGGTAAATGCTCTTCCCTGACCACTAATCATAGCAAAGATTTACAGCTTTAACATTAATATATGGCTCCATGCAGTTATATGTTAGGGAAATCAGCAAGTAATGAATTAACTATCGGTATCCAATGTAGCCTTCAATACTCAGAATGGGGACAAGCTACTTGATGGTGAGCGAGACCAAAATATACGGCACAGAGAATTACTATGAATGTCCATGATTAACCAATAAATTGAACAAATCGGTGTACTTCCCTAAGCAGAAGGTGTGCACATCTTTGGTTAACACTGAAATATGGACAAGTGGAGTAGGTGATGCATTTTATTGCTGAACACATCTTCTTAGGCCTTTGCAGCCATCTCCAGGTGTCCCCACCTGGATTCAATATTCAATTGCACCGTCAATGCATTATGCCTACAATATGCACACCTCAAGAATACATCTCATCAATCTTACTTCCAATGGCCTCCCAACAATTTCTCCCATGATGGATAAAACCAAGAGTAACATGGGATGACCATCACCTCAAAGTCAAACACCATGGCCTAGAACTTCTGATCTCGGAACAGTTGAGAGATACCACCCCTTACTACACTGTTCTTCCAGTGGGCAAATCTCCTGCACTCGGAACCGTCCATAAAAAGTCAGACTTTCGATAGTTCTGGCTCACTTACCCAAGTAGTCATGCAGGGAAAGTTAGGAGTGTAGCCACCTGGGTTGGCCACTTCCCGACTTTAAAATGGAGATCCGCTAAGAATGCAGGGAAATTCAGTCAAGCACAGGAAAAACAGCAGGTGCAAAGTTTCCTGTGTATCAGAACTTGCAGGAACCCAAACAGCACTGAAACTAACAACCATCTGCATATTAATGAGCGATCCCCGGGAACAATTGGAAACAGTTAAGGTAAACAAGGCCAAGCCAGACTCCTCGGCGCCAGCAGGAGCCAAGACAAAGGAAGGCCAACGGACATTTAGGGACCGCCCAGCGATCAGGGAACAGCTCCAGTATTGGAGAAATCGATCCAAGTGATCAGAACATAGTCCAATCACTTGGGACCAGGTACGGGATCCGCCCAAAAGGGCGGGAAGGCCCTGGGGACTATAAAATAGAGTCCCCAAGTTCAATTTGTCCTTCTTGGCAGGATCTCTCAGCAGCTCGAAACAACCCTTGAACTTGGAAGTGCAGGGTCGGATTAGGACAAGTCAGCATGGATTTAGTAAGGGGAGGTCGTGCCTGGCAAACCAGTTAAGAGTTCTTTGAAGAGATAACAAATAGGTTAGACCAAGGAGAGCCAATGGATGTTATCCATCTTGACTTCCAAAAGGCCTTTGATAAGGTGCCTCACGGGAGACTACTGAGTAAAATAAGGGCCCATGGTATTCGAGGCAAGGTACTAACATGGATTGACGATTGGCTGTCGGGCAGAAGGCAGAGAGTTGGGATAAAAGGTTCTTTTTCGGAATGGCAACCGGTGACGAGTGGTGTCCCGCAGGGTTCAGTGTTGGGGCCACAGCTGTTCTCTTTATATATTAACGATCTAGATGACGGGACTGGGGGCATTCTGGCTAAGTTTGCTGATGATACAAAGATAGGTGGAGGGGCAGGTAGTATGGAGGAGATGGGGAGGCTGCAGAAAGATTTAGACAGTTTAGGAGAGTGGTCCAAGAAATGGCTGATGAAATTCAACGTGGGCAAGTGCGAGGTCTTGCATTTTGGAAAAAAGAATAGAGGCATGGACTATTTTCTAAACGGTGACAAAGTTCATAGTGCTGAAGTGCAAAGGGACTTGGGAGTCCTAGTCCAGGATTCCCTAAAGGTAAACTTGCAGGTTGAGTCCGTAATTAAGAAAGCAAATGCAATGTTGTCATTCATCTCAAGAGGCTTGGAATATAAAAGCAGGGATGTACTTCTGAAGCTTTATAAAGCATTAGTTAGGCCCCATTTAGAATACTGTGAGCAATTTTGGGCCCCACACCTCAGGAAGGACATAGTGGCACTGGAGCGGGTCCAGCGGAGATTCACACGGATGATCCCAGGAATGGTAGGCCTAACATACGATGAACGTCTGAGGATCCTGGGATTATATTCATTGGAGTTTAGGAGGTTGAGGGGAGATCTAATAGAAAATTACAAGATAATGAATGGCTTAGATAGGGTGGATGTAGGGAAGTTGTTTACATTAGCAGGGGAGACTAGGACCCGGGGGCACAGCCTTAGAATAAAAGGGAGTCACTTTAGAACAGAGATGAGGAGAAATTTCTTCAGCCAGAGAGTGGTGGGTCTGTGGAATTCATTGCCACAGAGGGCGGTGGAGGCCGGGACGTTGAGTGTCTTTAAGACAGAAGTTGATAAATTCTTGATTTCTCGAGGAATTAAGGGTGAGTACGATAAAGGAATCAAGTGGATCGTGAAGAATCGGTTTGCTTTCCAATTGATGTGGGAAGTCAAGTGTCATGAAGACGGACAGGTGGAGTGACCAATAGCAGAAGCATGGGGCAGGGCGGTAGGAAGCAGCAAGTCATCTGATAACACATCCAGGAGTGCACCCAACCAGAGTTGGCAGTCCTGCTGGGACAGTTCCGTGCCATAGGAAACACAGTTTGTAAAGTATGCTGTTACTTGCCAGTTCTCGTGTTAGGCAAACATCTTCGTGCTACTCCAACTGAGACCTTGTGTTCACATATGTCCTTGAATTGCAGCGGTACAGATTTTAAAGTACATTCACAGACTGACCAGCTGCTTAGGTAACAGCTTCTCTGAACAAGAGATTAAGGAACACGCTCCACACAGGCTCCATTAAGAGTGATAGCATGCGAGGCATTATAGACAGGCCAGCAATCCTCATGTATTATTTTGAGGATATCCCAATACAGAAGCCACTTACACAGACTGACCAAACACACCACACAACCATCAAATAAAGAAAGGCACTTTGGATGAGTCACATTACAGCCCAATGCGATGCATTGACAGCCACTTAATGTGAATGCTCTGCATGGTGAATGAACATTAAACCCGTTGGTCACTGATGACCATAGCACATCAGTAACCTCTTCCCCTAACAGCATGCCTGGGACAAGGTAAAAGCATTCTCACGTCAGATTCAGAGGCAGAGTTTGAAGTTCCATACCAAGATTATAGATTATAGATTACAAAATCTAGGCTGTCACTTCTGTGTAGTACTGAGGGAGTGCTGCATTGTTGAAGAATCTTTTGGACAAGATGTCCTGGCATCTCATGTTGCCTTAAACGACCCTATGCTCCTACTTAAGCAAAAGGAGTTGTCCCCAAGGTCCTGGCCAACATTCATCTCTCAACCAACCTTACTAAAGAACTACTTGGTTATCATGGTTGTAGTTTACAACTATTTTGCTGAACACAAATAACCAAGTAAACAAAATCAAATAAACTTGGGGGGGGGGGGCAAATTAAAGGGACAGTCCCTGAAAAAGAGAAAAGGCTTTAAATAAAAAGCGAATCCCAAGTGAAACTTAAAAACATCAAACCAACATGTGATTAAAGAGGTCAATAAGGCATCCAGCCCCTGCGGCACGTAA
The DNA here is from genome assembly GCF_047496885.1 of Scyliorhinus torazame. NCBI lineage: Eukaryota > Metazoa > Chordata > Chondrichthyes > Carcharhiniformes > Scyliorhinidae > Scyliorhinus > Scyliorhinus torazame. Next base: position 24,985 of record NW_027309500.1, on the reverse strand, counting down.
CAGGTGCAGGAGATCTCGAGGTCGCCAGTGGACACTGCATGCTCCCTCTCCAAGGACACCCAGCTGCGAATGTAGCTGCGGTAGAATGGCAGAGTTGGAACGGACGACCTAGGCTACAGAACTTTCCGGATTACAAGAGTGACTGCGCCTCAATTCCAATTCTATAACTGATGGCACAGCCTAAATATTTGGCCACCGACAATCATGGTATCTGTGCACATGGAGGGAGTGGTTCTGGTGGCTGTGCCTTTACGATCTAGGCCCGAAGCACTAAAATTCCTTTCCTAAAATGATCTTGGTCCAAGCTTTGGGTCACCCGTCGACTAATATTTCCTTGCGTAGCTTGGGTGTGAATCGTTTGCCTGATAACACTTGTGTAAAGGACATTGGAGCATATCATTTGGAATATTAAAAAGTTTCTAATAAAAATACAGGTTACTTTCTTAAGATTTTTTTTTTTTATAAATTGAGTATACCCAATTATTTCTCCCCAACTGAGGGATAATTTAGCGTGGTCAATCTACCTATCCTGCATATCTTTGGGTTTGTGGGTCGAGACCTGCGCAGACATGGGGAGAACGTGCAAACTCCACACGGACAGTGGCCCGAGGCCGGGATTGAACCGGTCTTCGCCGCCGTGCTAGCCACTGTGCCGTCCTTGGTTACTGTCTTAAGGTGACGTCTTTTTGTTTAAATCTGCATTTCCCACCTTGAGCATTTGTAAATACTCTAATTACTGTAAGCTTCCCAGGGATGTTGCAAACAATATTTTGATGTTTTTGTTTCCACAGAGATATTCTGTTGCCAAATAAACAAACAGGGAAAGGAAGAAGGATAACCACACAACAGTAATAACAACAATTTTTGGAACTCTGGCATTGAATAGCTTTTGAAAATAAAACGCTCTTTTTATGATGGAGCTTGACTTTCACCCCTTGCAGATCCCATATTAAAAGTCTAGAAAGTGTAAATAAACTCGCCGTAGTACTGCAGACATCTGCATCAGAACTAGCGCATCCCTCGTCCAATGGCAGCTTGAGCATGGTTCAACGCCTTCAACACGATGGATTGTCTGAAGGCACTTCACAGAAACATTTCGAAACAAAACTGGACGCAAAGAGTTAGGAAATGTTAGGTCAGGTGGCAAAAACTGGTCAAAGTAGCAGGTTGAAAATGAACTTCTTTTTGAGGAGGAGGAGAGAGGTAGGGAGGTGGAGAGGTTTGGGGAAGCAATTCCAGAGCTTAGCAATCAGGCCGTTGAATGCATGGCCAAAATGGAGAATTGAAAATCAGCAATGGGAATTGGTGGAACAGAGGCCTCTTGGAGGACTAGAGGATGTTACAGAGATACGAGGGACAAGGCGACGGAGGAATTAGAATACAAGGATGCAAACTTTAAAATGGAGTTGTTGCTAGACTAATACCCAATATAGGTCAGTGAGCACAGGACATTATGCACAGGCTAAACAGACATAGGTTCAAGGTGCACGATTGGTCACTCTTCTATTACCAAACCACCGAAATTAGGTAATTGTAGGTTCACTGCTTAGCCTACACTAAATTTACTGGGCTGTGGACATCAGTCAGCTCGCCAATCCCAGAACAGAAAGAGCTAAAAGGATCAGAGATCGTCATTGCAGCGAATCCGGCTGCAATATGCTGCCTGGATTGGGTTCAGTTGCGATGCCCTCCAGTCAAACATTTACTGTCTGTTTTCACTAATGGTGGGTAAGGTGCCAGAGTGTAAGGGACACTCAGGGGCAGGGTAGTGGTGTAAAGATGGGCAGCGAATCGGGAGAAGACCATTCAGTCCCTCAAGACCGTCCCACTATTCAAGACAATCATGGCTAATTTGCATCCCAACTCTATTTATTTTAATATCCTTGAACTAGCAAAAATCTATTGGTCCTGGATTTAAAATTGAACTTGCATCTACTGCATTTTGTGGGAGAGACTTCCACATATCCAGATTGCTGATGGCAAACGAAAAAAAAAAATTCTACAAAGCCTTTTTGTTGCTTTTGCCTGCCCTCTGCGACCAACCAACGCCAAGCCCCCCCCACCACTCAACAAACATCTACGGTTGCAAACCCCAACCCCAAACCTACCCCCCCCCCCCCCCCTCTGCTGGAATTTGTATACAACACAAACTCATAGCAGATGTTTACTGCTGTAATGATGAAAGACACTGCTGTTCTGGACAGCAGCCATACATTTTCCATTCAGAGATGAAAGGTTCCACATGCCTCTCAACCACAGCAGAGTCTCATAAGCCAGAAAGATACTCTCCCCTGTCCTCCAACATCCCCCCCCCCCCCCCCTAATCCCCCCCTCACCCCTCACCCAGCCAGCAACAGAAACACTTCACAAGAAAGCCTTGTACGCACAGCCACTCAACTCCCGGTGTGGTTAATTCCTCCACCACAGCATATTGTTCAGGATCTTAACTTTGTGCTTTCTACTTGGTTGCACATTGCGGGGCAGTCAATTTTAACATTATTTCACACACCTTTACGAATCCCCCCCAAAATAAGCGACAACCGACTTATGGTTGGGGCCGTCAGCTTCTGGTCCTTCAAGGCCCCAGTTTAAGCCACGTTACGTACTGCTCGACAGCCTGCAGTCTGGCTCTTTTGACTGTAGCTATTCAGCTAGGAAGTCAAAATCAGAATTTTGACATGTTTTATGGAGGCCATTTTAAAATAACTCATGGATGCTAATTTGATGAATGCGCTTCCGGTACATCGACCGCATCACCTTAAACATTCTCCCTTTAACTATTGCTCTTTTGGCGAGATTGTTACAGAGAAGGGAGGTCATTCAGTCCATCCATACAATGTGCCCTCTAAATGCGAGTCAATCCAAAACACGCTGCCTGGTATTCTGACGCACACCCAAGTCTGACTTAACCATCACCCCCATGCCTGCCATCCTACATTGGTTTCTGATCGAGCAACGTCACTGATTAAAAATTCGGCACCTTTGCCTTCAAACACCATCACAGCCTCGTTATACCTCTCCCAGTCTGACAGCTCACCGAGATCTCGGCCTTCTTCCAATTCTAAGCTCTCGCACGTCATTGCTGTTCTCCACCCCACCAATAGCGGTTGCGCCTCAAGCTCTCTCCCTCTTTCAAAATCATTCCACCTCCTCCATAATACTTGCGCTTACGTATTCGCCCAAGGTTGTCGGTTACCTGTCCTAATATCATGGGCCGGCTGTCAATTGTTTTTCTGGTTATGCTCCTGCAAAGCATCTTGGCCCATCTTACAACATTAAAAAGGTGTTACATAAATGCAAATTGTTGTTGCATGCACTTACAGGATGATCTTCCAGATATCCCTTTTCCAAGATTTCCTCAGCCTTCCTTACAACGCAGGCATTTTTGGCAGCAATTATCATCTTTACAGGTCATCTCTATAGCGTTTCCACTGCTGAACTCTTCCTTTTGTTTCAAAAGACCGCACCCGAAATTCATTTAAAATATTATCCTGCACAGTTTGATCACAAGTTCCTCCAATCTGTATCTTACTGCTTCAGCTGTGTAATCCACGTTTGAGATGTCTATTCTGTGATGAGTGGATGTGTTAAATTTATCAGAGCTTCAATCTTTGCTATTTCAAAACACCTTTCATGGGAGTGTGAAAGTCATCCATTTGTCCTTCCTATGCCTCCATTGCTCTCTCGACATTTAATGCCACCTGCTAATGCTACATATTTTAATTGGGGGCCGGTTTAGCTCACTTGGCTAGACAGCTGGTTCATGATGCAGAGCGAGGCCAGCAGCGGATATTCAATTCCCATTCCGGATGAGTTATTCATCTTCTCAACCTTGCCCCTTGTCCGAGGTGTGGTGATCCTCAGGTTAAATCACCACCAGTCAGCTTGCCCCTCAAAGGGGAAAGCAGCCTATGGTCATCTGGGACCATGGCGGCTTTACCTTTACATTTTAGCTCTAGAATTTCTGATCGGATTCCTCCAATTCCACTGCTCCCCAAAATTTGGCATCATCTGCAAATGTTCCCTCTGTCGGGATTCAAAACGGGGGTTGGGGGGGGGGGGGGCAGGGTTTTTTTTTTAAATTTAGAGTTCCCAGTTCATTTTTTCCAAATAAGGGGCAATTTAGTGTGGCCAATCCACCTACCCTGCACATCCTTGTGTTGTGGGGCGAAACCCACGCAAACGCGGGGAGAACGTGCAAACTCCACACGGACAGTGACCCAGAACCGCGATTGAACCTGGGACCTAGGCGCCGTGAGGCTGCAGTGCTAACCACTGCACCATCGTTTTTGTAAATTAAGGTGAGCCCATTCTTGCCACTCAGGACACTCCACCCAGCATTTTGTCCTCTATCCATTGAGACATAATTCCCCGAACAAGTTTCCCACACTTCAGTCAACTCCTTACCCGTTCCCAGTGTTCATCCCGAATCCCTATTGCTTGGATCTTAATCCTAGCCTTCGAAAAAGTATTTTGAAAATTAAGATACAATGCAGCAGCAGGAGGACCCCAAAATCCACATGGGGTGTTACGTCCTCAGGGGCTTGATCATGCAAGGTATTATCCCCCTGGATCCATGTTTATTCAAACATTATTGTACGGATAATCAACTTTATTCCACATGGATCACTTTGTTCAAAACGTATCAACAAGTTTCTAGCTTCTGGTTTCTCCTTTTGCCCCTCCTTTTTAAATTAGTGTACCAGTTTAGTGCTTGTTCACAATCCACAGGTACCTCTTGTGCCCATTCTCTCACTCGGTGACAGCCAATGCCTCATAAATCACTTCACCGGCCTCTTTTAGACCTCTGGAATAAATAACATCTATTCCAGTGGTCTTATTTGTTTCAAGTCATTCAATTGATTTTTTTTGTTTGAGTCAGAAAGTTCAGGCCGCACTCCAGGATGGTGCAGCACTATCAGAGGGGCTGCCTTTTCGGATGAAAGGCCAAACCCTGCTTGTAGAGCATTGACAAACTAAGGCAGACAAATGTCAAGTAATACGTTCTAACAGCATGAAGACAGGCAATATAAAACTAACAGTATAATGTAAAAGGGGATTGGCCACAAACGTTTGGAAGTGGCAAGACAAGTTAATGCTGCAAAAAGCCTATGCAATCCTAGATGTCAGTACGGAGGGCACAAAGGCAAGGAGGTTATGGCAAAGCTTTAGCAAATAGGCATCAGCTGAAGTTTTATGTTCAATTTTGGACACCGCACTTTAAGAAAGTATGTCAAGGTCTTGGGAGTCAGTGGGGAAGAGATTTACCAGAACAGTAATAGCGTTGAGGGGCTTCAATTGCATGGGAGTGGCTGAAAAGCTGTGGTTTCTCTTCTGAAGAAAAGAGCAATGAGGAGGTTTGGTAGAGGCATTCAAAATCTTGAAAGTCCCCCCCCCCCCCCAACAGCCACGGAGTCGAAGTAACAAGGAAGTTTCCACTGGCAGAAAGATCGGTAACCTGAGATTTAAGGCATGGGGAAACTCAAGTAGCATAATACATTTCTCGGAGGTGAAAGCAGATTCAAATAGTAACACTGAACAAAAAAAGAGAAATGGAGGTTTGAGGGGGGGGGGGGGGGAAATGACAGGGTTATTAGAAAAAGAGAGGAGTGGGATTAATTGCATTACTCTACTAAAGAGCCAGCACAGGCCATGATGGGCCAAATGGCCTTCTCCTTTGCCGGATCATTCTAGAATTCTCTAAAAAAAAGTCCCATGGCATGGGGGCTGCCATTTTCTCCCAGTGTCCCTGCCAATATTACTCCCTAAACCAACACCTAACAACAGACAGTATCGGCCTTTGGTTATGCACATTGTGGCTGCTTCAAAAGTATTTAATTGGCTGTGAAGTGCCATGGGATGTCCCGAAAGGTGCTATATCAATGAAGTCTTACTCCCTTTCTCCAGTATTTCAGACTATTTTTGTACTCATATTCTCCAGTATTTCAGACTATTTTTGTACTCATTTGGATGGCACCTTCCGATTTCATGCTGGCTATCCTGAAAACCCGTTTTACTGGTATTCAATCATAGCTGCTTTCTGTCTGATCAGCTTTTAGATCGGTCCAAATTAACCGTTTCACCTTCCGCCTGCTACAGAATGTGAAGACTTCCATAATTCTCCTTGTATGACTTAATGGGTTTTCAATCCATTTAGAGACGCGCTTAATGATTTCAGAAATCTGCCATTTTTGATCCTGCGTTCCCGTGATTCTTGGCCAGATTTAAAATTGCACCTATGGATTCAGAGAGTGCATTGATTCCCGTTCAAATCAACCAGAAATTGCGATACAATCCAAATCTCCAGCTGTATTGTAAATGGGACGGAACAGAAACAATTTATTTAATGATCTTCCCAGTAGACTGCCAACTTACTGGTTGGTCCAAATGATTCCAGACACCATATATTTAAAAATAAAGAGATCACACAACTCCGACAGCTGATGTCATCTATTGGGGGAAAATGTGTGTGTGGTTCTTAGGATGTGTCAAGTTTTTTTTCCATTTTTAAAGTACTCGCCAATAATAATTTAAATGGCAAAATGGTTGCCAAGCAAAACATCACAGGATGTCTATACCCATAATAGATTACAGTATCCCCCTTGCCCCCTCGAGTCCTCTATGGGAAAATGATTTTTGAAAATTCAGTTTAACTAAAACAAGCTGGGTTTTATATTTCTGTGCACCATTCCCTTAAATTAAAAGCCTTTTGAAAAGTAATTAAAAGGGGCCTTGGTGCTTCTTTGTGGAGTGTTTGCTCTCAACCCCTCAAATAAAACAGAATATCCATTTCCATGTTCTGTGGGAACTCAATGAATCCAGAATTCAGGGGATACAGGATAATGCACGTTATTGCCAATCAATGTACGTCACGATTAATGTGAATACAAAATTATTTTAGCAAGTTAGCAGCTGTAAATAAGAAGGTACATTGGTTGCACTACATTCATTCTAACAGAACCAGAAAAAGAGATGCTAATGACCAGATATTTCTGTTTTAAATTATGTTGGTTACGGGATAAATGGCCAGGGCACCAGAGAGAATTTCTGTACTTTTCTTTGAAATGGTTCCATGGAATCTTTTACGCACACCTTAAGAGGACAAACAAGACTTCTCATCTCACCCGGAATACTGCGCCTCCAACTTTACAGGACCTGGAATACTCACTCCAGTCTCTGGAGTGAGACGCGACTGAACAATCCTCTAATTCAGAGGTGAGGTGGCTACTATGGAGCAGAGGCTGGCACACTTGAAGAGGAAAGAATCTAGCCAGCTTGCCAGTCCACAACACGCGCCTACTCGGAAGGTGTGAAATAGGTGCAGAAGGTTGCCTTCACAACAGAATCAGCAAACATTCAACAGCATCTTTTGAATCAGTCTCCACTAGTCTACAACACCAAGGGCAAAGTGTAGAGCAGTGGTTTTATGGAAATATAGAGAGAAAGTGACACTAGACCATCAAGCCCCAAAGCAGTGCGGGAGCAAGCTCCATATAACATTGTCTCATAGTATTGCAACTCAGCCCAAATGGACTAGGAAGAGTATTAATAATGGTCATGACCCCCAATTGCAAACATCTGGCTTGCTGGCACGCAGGTCGTTGGTTTACTAGAGGGGGTGCCCAGAAACTGGCACTTAATACCAGAACGATCCATCGAAGCAACTTTTTTCCAGGACGTCGCCACACCACATGCGCCAGGATCCCCACGAGGATCATAGAATCCCCACAGTACAGAAGGAGGCCATTTGGCCCATCGAGTTGGCACCAACCCTCTGAAAGAACACCCCACTCCCTTGCCCTACCTCCACAACCCCACCTAACCTGCACATCCCTGGACACTAAGGGAACTTTAACACAACAAACCCACCTAATCTGCACATCTTTGGACTGTGGGTGGAAACCCACACAGACACGGGGAGAACATGCAAACCCCCGCACAGTCACCAAGGCCAGAAATGAGCCCAGGTCCCTGGTGCTGTGAGGCTGCAGTGCTAAGCCAGGATGACGTAGGACCAGAGAGTGAGCAGCCAATGTGGTTCCAGTTGGTGGACGATACACCTTAAAGGACTTTCCCTTTGCATCAATGATTTGAGGATGAAACTATATTTTAAAGTGTTGTATTTTAATAGAGTACAATCACACAAGTTTTATATTAAACAAAAAACAGCAGGCATACAGGCACTGATGAGGTCTATTAAAGCCAGACAGACCTTTTTGTGGAATCTGTATCATAGTTGAAGTTATGAGGGTCAATGGAGTCATTCTAGATCCATTAATCAGATTGGCTCCTCGTCATCTTGAGAACAGATGTTCTCTTCAGAACTACACCCCAAAAGGAGTGGAACGTTTGTTAGTTTTACCGACAAGCCTATCCTAATGAATCATTGACTGAAAGGTCAGTGCCACAGCCCTACCTCTGATTGGCAACACTGGGGTGAGGGGGGGGGGAAAATCTGTGAGGCTTTTAAACAAGAAACTGAGCAGGGGTGCAATGGTTCAAACCTAAAGACAAAGGAGATCAGGTTTTATACTTCAGAGCCTGCCACCTAAGAGCTCACCACTTCCAAGAAGAGAATGAAGTGGAGTTAAATGGAATGTTCTTTGACTGGGAATATAGGAACATTCAGCCCATCGAGCCTGCTCTGCCATTCAGTTATCGTGACTGATCATCTAACTCTTTCCCCACACTATCCCCATATCCTTTGGTGTCACTGCTCTCCATAAATCTATCAATATCTGTTTTGAACATGCTCAATGATTGAGCTTCCACAGCCCTCTGGGGTACAGAATCCTAAGGATTTATCGGCCTCTCCAAGTGGAGAAATTCCTCCTCATTGCAATCTAAATGGACTGTTTACACTTTATATTCACTCACTGCAAGCAAAATAAAACAATTCATCTCTAAATTTATCTCACAGCAATGTTTGGATGAGGGAACCGAATGGATCATTTTCAAGTTTGTGGACGACACACTTGGTGGGAGTGGGAGGAGGATATTAAGAGGCTTCAAGGTGAGTTAGACAAGTTGCATGAGGGCAAATACATGGCAGACACAGGATAACGTGAATAAAATCCTGGTAGGAAACTGGTAGGAAAAATAGAATGTCAGGGTATTATTTAAATGGTGATAGATTGGGAAATGTTAATGTACAGAGCGACCTGGGTGTCCTAGTACACCAGTCACTGAAAGGAAGCATACAGGTGCAGCAAGCAACTAGGAAGGCAAATAGTGTGTTGATCATTGCAAGAGGGCTGGAGTACAGGAGCCAGGTTGTCTTACTGCAGCTATACAGGGCTTTGGGAGAAACCAATCCTTATCCAAGAAAGGGTACAGAGGGAGTGAAGCGAATGTACACCGGACTGTTTCCTGGGATGGCAGGATTGGGTAAGAGGAGTGATTGGGTCGTCCGGGCCTGAATTCACTTGGGAGTTCAGAAGAATGGGAAGGAATCTCATTGAAAAGTATAAAATTCTGACAGGGCTGGACACACTGGATGTTGTTTCTTCTGGCATGGGTGGGGAGGGGGTCCAGAACAGAGGGTGAGGATTGTGGGGTGGTCACAGTCTCAGGATACAGGGTTGGCTATTTAGGACCAAGATGAGGAGAAACCTCTTCACTCAGAAGCTGTGGAATTCTCTACCACAGTAGGAAATAGATATATTTATAGACTCTACAGGCATCAATTGGCATGGGGAGAGTACAGAAGTATGGCACCCAAGATAGAGGATCAGCCATGATCATACTAAATGGTGGAACAGGATTGAAGGGCCGAATGACCAACTCCTGCTTCTATGTTTTGAAACCTTGTTTCAACAGTGCTTCAGTCTATGAAAGATTGGAGAAATACTTATCAAGATGCTTTCGAAAGACACAACTTACAGTACAGATCACAATATTGTAGGGGAAAAGAGAGTGGGCTCATTTGTAACAGCCCGAGGTTCGACTACTGTTCCATTAGCTATTGGGCAATAGGCACACTGTTGAGCACAATATGGTCATATAAATCAGAGGTGGCCAGGGTCACTGCACCAGAGAGAAACTAAAGGTGGTGCCCCCTTAACGCGATCGGCACATCCATAAAGGTGTAACAGGGGCAATCCTGCGTTCACCTGAACAGACAGACAAGCGATTGTGCTTTGCTTTTCAAAACAGAGCAGAAGAGATCAGGTAGGATTGATGCCATCATTTATCCTTCAGCTAAACACTGATTATAGTGTCTTCCAACTCATTTCTGTTTTGTGCGATTTTGCGGCGTATAAACTGACTGCCACTCTTGCCTACAGAAGAAAACGGCGACTGTACTTCAAAAGTACCTGCGTTGCTAAAAGGTTTCTTGGGGCATCTCGACGACACGAAAGGTGGTACACAAATGCCAAATTTTGTTTGGTCTTCTTTCGATAGTGGCCTGGACGCTTGGGAAGCCTGCCAGGTGGGATAAATTGTATGCCCTCTTTCACTGGTGTCACCTTCCTGCTGGGAAACAGTTGAAGGCATTTCCCCGACAAACGTGGAATCAGTCAGCTGCTTTATTTAGAATACGAGTAGTCTGGCATGTGTCCAAAAGGGCAAGGATAGATCTTATTCCCCAGAAGCTCAAACGATGTGACCTTCACAGTTGCAATAAGATTTGTCCCAGTCCTTGAAGTCATCTGAAAGTCAGCCTGCAGATGGCATCACCTTTGCAATGAAGTGAGCACAGGGGAGGAAAGATCTCCTCTGACATACCCAGTAGAGACTGGTATGAACCATTAGCATGGGTCACTGGCTATTGATGGCATACCCTACTTGAGGGATTGTTGGACCCGAGGATTTTTAGTCATTCATCAGTACCCTCTCCTGGAGGGTGGAGCTTAAGTTATGAAATTCAGCAAGGGATCCAATTTCATTAACTTGACAAGGTCAATGCAAGTTCACCTTTACTTGTAAAGTGCTCTCGTTCCAACAAGACTAATCCAGCTTTGTAAAACCATCCCCAACTTATTTTTTAAATTCTGGGGAGGTTACTAGGTTACTCATTTATTGGATTAGTCTTGGATTGATCCAGGAAAGAGTTGACTGGGCTATTTCTCATATAGCAAATTTGGAGGGGTCTATAGTACAGGAAAGTACAGGACTGTGACTATCAAGTATTGTAATAGGAATATGTATTCCCTCCTCGGTTATTTTGCTTCATGCTGCCATTAGTTACCAAATCTCCAGAATCTAGAAGGATATTAATCAACTTCCAGCGAGTCCTCCCCACTTCCACTTTTCAAGAAAGCACGCAAGGATATAAATCTGGCCACTCTCTCTTTTATGCATGTGAATCAAACCTCACTTCACTTCTAAGGAAGTAGATTTTGAAGAGATGAAAAATACCAAAGCTCCCTTGACACGAGGGAGTGCCCGCACAGCGAACTGGGCTGATCAGAGTTGGCAAACTTCCCATCCTTCTTTCAGATTTGCCCCCATTATATCTTTCAAGCCCTTCTCAAGCATAACGAGTCTTCCCGTCCAATACTTCATCCCTTTTAGAAAGGGGAAGCAGCATGTGAAATGTCTGGCCTCTATGCGGCCCCTTGAGGGGGGCATCAAGAACAAAAGTTCACTTCTCCAGCAAGGCACTGGCAATCAGTTTATGGCATTTATCAAAGATAGATTCTTCCCAAGTCTGTTTCAGCTGCACTATCAGTTTACTAATGAAAGACAGAAAATTGAGAAACCCAATTGCACACCCATAAAAGGATTTATCCAATTTTCCTGTACTGACAGCGTAGGCTATCGACAGCACCTGGAAATTCTCCCCCAGGTTTCTTTCCCCCATATCCAAATGTCTGAAGATATCGATTGCCAATTAGACTGTTGCTGCCAGTTTAGCTCAGTTAGCTAGACAGCTGGTCCATGATGCAGAGCAAGGCCAACAGCCCAGGTTCAATTCCTGTACCGGCTGACGTTATTCATGAAGGCCCCGCCTTCTCAAACTTGCCCCTCGCCTGAGGTGCGGTGATCCTCAGTTTCAATCACCACCGGTCAGCTCTCCTTCTCAAAAGGGGAAAGTAGCCTGTGGTCATCTGGGGATATGGTGACACTACTACTTTACTTTTAGTCTGCTGCTGCTTTCTCACTCTCTCCTCATCTCATTGCAACCTCCCCACCAAATTACCTGGAAATTAAATGTTTTGCATCAATTTAAATATATGCCAGGCAGTCGTTAGAAATTGGAGCATTTACTTAAATGGTATAAGAGTAGGAATCGGCTAGAACAGACAGTTCTTTTCCCAGAGAATAGCACATCTCCAGATTGCACTGCTGGTCTGCTGAATCTAGACAACTGGACCAGTGGTTGTTTGCAAGAGAGGTCAAATTTAAGCAATGACAGTTAGTTTACACACGGCCAATGCGACTGGTTGTGGTTGCAAGTGTGAGTCAGAATTGAGAGAGTTTAATGTTCTTGTTGACCCTGGTTTTTTCATGGATCCAAGGAGCACAGAAAGAGGCCATTTGGTCCACCATAATTGCTTTCTTGCCCTTACCCTGTAAATATTTCCGATTCCCTTTTGAAATTGTGGCCAGGATTTTGTCGGGCCATTGGGAATCTCGGAGAACCTGCAGGGAGTGCTGTCTGGCCTTTGCCACAGGGAGCGCTGTCTGACCTTTGCCACAGGGAGCGCTGTCTGACCTTTCCCGCGATTGAGGCTTCCAGTGCCAGGAGTGAGCTGTCGACCAATCACAGAGAACGGTGCCTGCTGGCTGCATTGCATTCACTGAAGGCCCAGGATCATCATTGGAGCCCAGGCCAAAACGTGAATGAAGTCGAGGAATGTGGCTTTCAACAACCACATCCCTTCCTAATTGCCGAGGGAGTCGGAAAGTCACGTGGCATCCATTTAATCCCCAAAACACCACTAAATTGTGAATGGTTCAGGGATAATCATAGAATCTACAGTGCAGAAGGAGGCCATCTGGCACATCGGGTCTGCAGCGCCCTTGGAAAGAGCACCCTACTTAAATCCACACTGCCACCCTATCCCCGTAACCCGACCTGGCCTTTTGTGTACTAAGGGGCAATTTAGCATGTGCCAATCCATCTCACCTGCACATCTTTGGATTGGGGGAGGAAACCGGAGCACCCGGATGAAACCCACGCAGACACAGAGAGAAAGTGGGCGGCATGGTAACACAGTGGTTTGCACAGTTGCTTCACACCTCCAGGGTGCCAGGTTCGATTCCCAGCTTGGGTCACTGGCTGTGCGGAGTCTGCACATTCTCCCCGTGTCTGCGTGGGTTTCCTCCGGGTGCTCCGGTTTCCTCCCACAGTCCAAAGATGTGCAGGTTAGGTGGATTGGTCATGTTAAATTTCCCTTAGTTTAGGTGAGGTTACTGGTTTACAGGGATAGGGTGGAGGTGAGGGACTAATTGGGGTGCTCTTTCCAAGAGCCGGTGCAGACCCAATGGGCCAAATGGCCTCCTTATGCACTGTAAATTCTATGAAAGTGCAAACTTCACACAGACAGTCACCAGAGGCTGGAATTGAACCCGGGTCCCTGGAGCTGTGAGGCAGCAGTGCTAACCATTGTGCCATCATGCCACTGCCTTAATGGTGTTAATTGGCTCATTAATAAGCTTACTGGATATCCCACTGCTATTGGCCGGCAGTACCGCATCGGCCTCTTCTGCCCTCCAAGGTTTTGCCATCACAGAGAGACTGAAGGAGGCCGCCTCATGATTGACTGGGCCCGGCCACCATGTTTACCACCATAGTGGGCTGCTGACCTGTATTAACTTCCACATCCTTTTAAGCACTGTATTCCAGGTGACAACACACTGTACGTAGAAAAACAAAACTAACCCCATCAGTTTCTTTTGCCATCACGGGAAAAATGTTTTAGTTTTAAGTCGATTAAATATGATCAGGTTTAAATTAGCTTAGATTTCTGACCATGTTTATATTTGGAAGGTTCGGAATGTTGGAAAGCCCTCTCCCTCCATTTCAATCCGACCACACCCCACAAATCTATAGTATTCCAAAGTATAAAGCTACATAAAATCTCTGGGACACAGATAGAGATGAAAGATTTGAATTTGGCAAGTGCAAGGTTGATGTCAGCTCGGATACTTTCACAGATCAGATTAAAAAAAAAGAGAACAAAAGGCCTGGTGTACAGACGTGGGCCCATGCCAAGGTGATGTCCGAACTGAGCTCTCCAACTACTACTGCATCCTACATATTCACAATGTAATGTAGCAACATCTGCAGCATGAAAGGGAAAAGACGGCCAGTGCAGCAGCAGTCATGGGAGTCAAAACCAGAACATGGCCTGCAACTACGAAGTTGGAATCTGACAGGGACCTTGTGCCCAGGCAAAGACATCGCTGGCTCATTGTTACCACCCTGCCTTGGAGTCAGGTGGGTTTGGTGTGAGCCCTGCTCCCAATAAGCAGAGACCAGGAGCGGCATTCTCCGTTTTGAGAGACGCAAGTGTTGACGCTGGGACTGATGGGTGGACTTCCACGGCAACAAAATTGGTGCCGGTCCCGGAATGAGTCAGGTCCCGTTAATGGGCTAGCACCGGGGTCACATAGAACTTGTGTAATTCCAAAGCATGATCACAGCCAAGATGATGGCGCTGGAGCATGCCCATCCCATTGATGTGGTCTGGGGCAGGGCACCCATACGACCCTTGGCGCAAAATCCACAGTGGTCAGTCAGCGGCATGTGCATGGCTGCCTTGCAGGTTGCGGCAATGGCGGTCCGTGCCCAGCCACCCCGACCCTCCTCTGAACCGCCACCCTCTACTCCCCTTGGCCATGGCAGACACCCCCCCCCCCGGCCAGCGGCACAACTGTCAGCACACTATAGCTATGTCAGACACAGTTTGTACTCCGCTCGCATCCTCAGCAGCCACAACACCCGTTTCCCCAATGTGAAATACCACAAGTGAACCTCACTGTCGGTAATTCCTCCTGGCAGAGGTGGGGCATCGCGATAGGCCCAGACAATGCCAGGCCTGGCCCGTTAATGATATGACAACGGCCTTTACTGTACAATTTGCATGCCCATGTGGGTGTGCAGCGTGGAACATATTCACACTGCTGTTGAGGGACCAGAGCACACATTCCATTTGTCGGCCAGCACCAATCAGATTTTCGGTTGACGCAGAATTCTCCGGCCAATCGTGTTTCCTGATTCCGGCGGCGACCGACAGAAAATCCCGCCTCAGATTGGTAGTGGTACATTACAGTTAACTTGGGAGTCCGAGATGCCGTGGCAACATGCATTTTCACATGCATGTTGTAACCTAGAGCTACGGAAAGTGATGTTAGAGGATCCCACACTCTTCCATTAATCATGGCTGAATAGGAATCTCTCCTGCAGTCCCCATCTGTCATTGGTGTGTGTTGCAGAATGCAATGGCTGGTTGATAATCAGCTGGTTTGGCCACATTATGAAAGTGCCTTCCCTTGACCATCAAGTCCTGGGGTGGCACTTGAACTGGGAGCTATTCACTGCACCATGAGACCTCCAGAAGAGACCAGAGTACAGACTCTGAATTGTGAGGTTGATATCCTGGGGAGGGTGGGGGAGGGGTTGTGCTTAGGATAGCGGAGGCTCTTTACATTTGGTAGCAGCTCCTTTTTTTAAAAAAATCCTTACTTAAATGATACCATCTGTGTAGATATACCACACACTTTAGAAACAAGAGATAACAGCGAGTCTTCTCTAACCATCTCTTAAAATATCACAATTCATTGCTTTAGAATTGAATGACAGATAAAGGCTTGCAAGCATCATTCACAATTTTGGACATTCCAAAACATGTTTAAGCCGATGAAGTACTTTAAAAAAAAAAGGGTTGCAAGGCAAAAATCTGTTGTTAAGCAGAAACATGACGGCCATTTTGCATAGAACAAGTTCCCCTAAAGAGCAAAGTGATGGTCAGAAATTAGGAATATATAGGGCATCGGGGACAACTCTGCACCTCTTTTAAAAAATAGTTCCATGGGATCTTTTCTATCCATCCGTGAGAGCAAAGAGGGCCTGGATTCAACATCTCATTCAAAAGATGGCAGCTTGACGGTGCTGCATTCCACCTTACTACCACACTGGCGAGTCAGCGTTTCTGAAGTAGTACATTAATCCCCAACCTTCCGGCTCAGGAGGAGAGGTTACTACCCACTGAGACGCAGCTGGCACTTATCCAGTTGTAAAGTTTCCAAGTCTCTAAATATATATGCATAAATATATGGAGGAAGAGAAAGCTGTTGGCATTAAAAGTGGACAACCTTGAGCACTAACCCACATGTCTACAAGATCAATCTGGTTTTCCACAGCCTTTGAATCAAAATGTAGTTATGGCACATCGCTAAATTGCGATTGTGATCATGATGCAACAAGTGATGAGTGGAGTTTTAAACATTAAAAAAAAAATCACAGATTCACTCACCCATCCCAAACAGATTATGGGGGCGGGGGGCAGTGTTGATATTTATAAAATGCCCAGCTTGCCCGGATCGTACACTACAGCCAACCTCCTCACCACTCTCTACCTGTTAACTTCAAAAGCACATGAGGCCCACACCAAAAGCCTCCAAATAAATGTTCCAGTGTGAGAAAAATCAACCCTTTGGAGTCTGTGGCAAAGTCAGTCATAGATTTCATAGAAATTACAGTGCAGAAGGAGGCCATCCGGTTCCTGGAGTCTGCTCCGGCCTTTGTAAGGAACACCCTACTTAAGCCCACGCCTCCACCCTATCCTCGTAACCCAACCTAACCGTTTGGACACCAAGGGGCAATTTATCGTGGCCAATCCACCCAGCCTGCACATTTTTGGACCGTGGGAGCAAACCGGGGCACCCGGAGGAAACCCACGCAGATATGGGGGGGGGGGGGAAAGAGTGCAGACTCCACACAGATGGTCACCCCAGGCCGAAATTGAACCCGGGTTCCTGGAGCTATGAGGCCACAGTGCTAACCACTGTGCCGCCCCTTATTATTGTGAATATCATAAAATGATAATCATTCTGATCCAGGTTTACAGTAACAAGGCTAGTTAACACATCACTCAACTGAAAAAGGGATATTTATATAATGCCTTTCATGATCACGGGAAACCCCAAAGCGCTTCACAGCTAATTAAATACTTTTTGATGTGAATCACTGGTGTACTGTAGGAAACGCAGCAGCAAATGTACACTCCGCAAGCTTCCATGAACAACTATGTGATAATGGCCGGAGAATCTGTTGAGATGTTGATGGAGGGAAAAATATTAGCTTGGACACTGGTAAAAAAAACTGGCCTGGACACAGTAAGACCATAAGGTGCAGGAGTAGGCCATTCAGCCTATCGAGTCTGCTCCACCATTCAGTGATAATGATAACCCTCAACTCCACTTTCCTGCCTTATCCCCGTAACGTTCGATTCCCTTCCTGATTAAAAATCTCGTGAAAAAAACCTCTCCTGCTCCGCCACAAGATCTTTTTATGTCCCCCAACAAGGAGTATGGGGCATCCTTTTGACACCTCCTGCAAAATATGGCACCTGCAATAGCACAGCACACCCTCAACGCTTCCATTGTAGAGAGTCGGCCTTGATATTTGTGCTCAAGTCCTAGAGTGGGGTTCAAACCCACCACCTGGTGACTCGAGCAGCAGAAAATGCTACCAACTGGGCCCTGGCTGGCACATCCAAATGAACGACTAACAAAAGTGTGAGCTGTAAGCCATCAATTCAAGATCCATTCCACAACTACCAGCACAAAACCCTGGCTGATGTGTCGTTGTGGAGAGAGGTCCTGTCTTTCAGATGAGGCATTTATCGGAGGCCCCATCTGTTCTCAGATGGATGCAAAATATTCCATGGTCACTATTTTGAGGAAAAGCAACGAACATAACCTCTGTGGAGTGTGGGACTAGGTGCGTTGCACTTGCAGATAGCCAACTGATATGACGAGCTGCATGACCTGCTTTCGTGAGATAACCCTTTCCTTCTCGTGTCCTAGCCAATATTTGTCCCTCAACTGCACAGGTTACATTGGAACATTGACTACACTTCTTGACTACACTTCAGAAGATGCTTCATTGGCAGTGAAGTACGTTGGGACAGCCTGAGGTCATGAAAAGGTCCTATGAAAACCCAATTCCATATGAAAATAAAAATGTCTGCCTCACATCAAGGGAAAGCAGGGTTTTGTTAACCAGCACTCAAATGCTGAGGAAATATCACGTTAACAAAGGAGTTGTTGGGGCTTCCGGTGACGGCGGACGGGAGGCAGCCGCACAATGGAGGGCTCCCGTTCGGGAACGGCATTTTGGGGGCTTTAAGCCCGGTCCCAGGGTCCCAGGAGGCAGCAAAAGCAGGGAGAAGGCACAGAGGAGCCACAGTGAAGGCACAGTAAAGAAAAATGTCGAGGGTGAGCAAAAAAATGGCCGTAAAATAAACAGCTGAGGTCCGTCGGGGAGTGGAAAGGTCACCAAGGAAAATGGAGGCTGGAGCACCAGGGGAGGCCGCATTGCTTACAGCTGAAGAAATAACTAAGGTGATGGCTGCGGAATTCGAAAAGCAGTTGGAGCAGATTGCGAAATGCATGGAGACGGCGAGGAAGGAGATGAGGGAGGTTTTGAGTGCACTGGTGGAGGAGGCGATTTACCCGGTGACGACGGCGGTGGTGAGCTCAGTAGCGGAGGTGCGGGAGCAAGGGGAGACCTGAAGGAAGTGGAGGAGACATTATTGCAGCACGGTGATCAACTTACCTCGATGGGGAAGGTGATGGAGATTAACAAGGATCTGCGAGGAAAAATGGAAGACCTGGAAAACAGATCCAGGTGACAGAATTTGAGGATTGTGGGGCTGCCAGAAGGAGTTGAAGGAACGAGGCCGACTGAGTATTTTGCCGCGCTGCTGGCGAAACTACTGGGGGAGGATCTTTCCCGATAGGAGCTGGTTCGGGCTCACCGGTCGTGGAGGCCTGTACCAAAGGCGAGTGAGCCACCAAGGGCAGTGACTCTGTGCTTCCGTAGGTACAGGGTGAAGGAGAAGGTCCTGTGCTGGGCCAAGCAGAAGCGGGTGGTGCAGTGGGCTGGAGCTGGTATCCGTGTATACCAGGACTTTACGGTGGACCTGGCGAGGTGGGCTGCCTTCAACCGGGTGAAGAGGGCACTGTACATCAGCAAGGTGCAGTGCGGCATTGTATACCCAGCGAAGCTGAGGGTGACTTATAAGCTCAAGGACTTTTATTTTGGAACGGCGGAAGCAGCGGAGGAGTTTGCAAAGGCAGAAGGACAGTGGCAGAACTGAGAAATGGCCATGTGCCGATGTAACCTCAGGACTGTATTTTCTTTTTTGTTTCACTGCGTGCGGGTGTATGGGCTAAAGGAGCTAATGTATATATTTGGACAAGGGAAGTGATGGGACTTTCACTCGAAATGAGGGCTCTTTGGGGTGTAGGTGGATATGCGGGGTTTGTGTGCTAAAAGGGGATTTCTGGGCCTTCCTAGGGCCGGGCAAGGGGGAAAGAGACCCGGGCAGGGGCCTCCACGCTGGCCGGTTTAAGCCGGTCAGTGAACGGGAGAGAGGTGGGGGGGGGGGGGGGGGGTTCCGGCCATCGGAGCCTGGCAGAACAGGGTCCAAGTGGTCTAGCCGGGTGGAGAGTTGGGGGGGGAAACAGAGGTTGGGGGGAGGAGTTTTACGGGAGGAGTTGGCGAGAGTGGGGGGGGGGGGGGGGGGATGTTTACAACTCTTGGGTATCATGTACGGGACTCTTTCAGAGGTTGGATGGCGTGGAGTGTAGGGGGGTGGGCGGGGAAGTGGACTCTATAGGTTAATGGTGACCAAGGGCGGTCCCGGACTTGTTTTTCTTTTTCTCCTTTGTTTTTTGTTTCCACCGTGGGAGGGTTTGTTTTATTGGATGCATAGATTGACAGGTGGGCCATTGTTTGGGGTGGTGGGAGGATGGGATCGTTGTTATTGTTAAGGGGATTGATTTTGTATTTGTTACCATTTACTGTCTGTGGGTGGGGTGTAAATTTTGAAGGAAAATGTGAAAATGGAGAATTAAAATATTTTTTTTAAAACAAAGGAGTTGTTGCAAAATCTTTAAAACTTGCATGAAGCTGAAGCAAAATGGGGGCACCCGCATCAACCTGAAGGGACGCTGCCCGTGTTATTGATGAAAAATGCTTCAAAATAAACTAAATTTTTTATCTCAAATATATCCCCTCTATTTTACGCTAAGCCACAAAATGCAGAGCAACACGGGATACGCTACGTTTATTCTTGGGGCCAATGACCAACTGGGATACTGCAGTTTGCTTGTTCAAGATTCTCCCAGACGTATTTCCCCCCCCCACCTACCTTCCCCCCCCCTCCCCACCTACCTTCCCCCCCCTCCCCCCATCATCAGAATTCCTTCCAATCAAGCAACAAGACAGTATTTTTATGTTTTAAATAAGAAAATTGAACTTTACTTCGGTATGGTTGACATTTATTGCCCCATCCAGTTTATCTAGGTTTCATACAACAGGGGGCAAGTCAAGAGTCAGCCAATATTGTTGCCTCGAGTCATAAATGGGTTAGTTCGGCAGTCTTTCTCGCTCAAAAAAAAAGGCGTTCTTTCAAAAAAAAAAACAATTTGACAGCGACATAGTCATCTTCACTGACACCAGATCATTCATTTCAACTTGCACACCCCAACCCCCACAAAATAAAACCAATTCAAATGTCCAAACTACCATGTTGAAGCTCAATTATATAACTACTACACACCACTGTGCCCTCACAGACATCAGTCATGGATGATCCCTGAACTACACACTTTGAACAGCATTTTGAGAAGATCTTTCTCATTTGCACTTCCAACTTCAAGCTTTTGAGAAGCAAGTTATCTTTTTTAAAGTTACCTTCTTGAACACACACCCTAAATGCTAATTGCATTCCTGAACTGTAATAATGACTGGGCTAGGAACTCACTTCAAATACAACATTTTTTAAATAATAAAGTAGTATGAAAGCCTAACACAAGAGGAAGATTAATCCTACAAACGAAACACACACACTTCTCCTCCACCCAACTAGAAGGCTTTAATTTAAACTCCATAAACTTTCTGGATGAGAAGGTGGAGCAGATGGTTCTGGGCCAGACACTGTCATTCAAGTGATGGAGTAACCCGGAATAATTCTCCTTGCGAGGCTCTTTGATGTTTATGTGAAGCAGCTGTGGAATCCAATTATCCAACAGCTCAAGGAAAACACCCTCATCCCCTTCTCAAATATATCCTAATAAAGTCACCGTACTACTGCTCCTTCATACTACTTAACAATGTGAACACATTCACCATTGTGCTGGTAGTGGGGGGGGACAGGAGTGAGTAGAAAACACCATATTTGTTTTAAAACTTTGAAAATAATAAGACGCCGGTCGAAGGGGGAGAAGAAAAGGAGGAAGCTACATTGCAAGATTTTCAAATTGATTCAGGCAAATGCTTTCACATCTGGACCATTTAGTAATGGTATTTATGAAGTAACTGTCATGAACATTGATGATAATGGCATTTAAGGGGCTTCCTTTAATGAGGATGTCCAAACTGAGTAAAAGAACAAAGTTTTATTTACAAACAGGATATTTACACTCCTTGGTAGACCCCTACTGGGTACCTCGCCTTAGTGCCTTACTGGCCGACCTTATGTATTCTAGGTAATTGGACCCTGCTCCCAGCGGGGGAACTTGTACTCCGCAAGTAGCACAGGGAAGATGAGCATTCACGCCTCATGGGCCCAGTGCAGGATATTACACCTCTCACCTCCTCAATCTTATGAGACAAAGAGGGGATTCAGAAAGAGAAAGATTAAAATTACAACTTTACAGAAAAAGTAATTATTTTTTTTCAATAGTGGACAAACCATGTGGAATGCTGCCAAGGATTCAGAGACTGATACCAATAAACGAACACTATGGCAGTGCACAATGCAGAATTCCTCTTCAGGGTTTACAGGGCACCGGTGTTACGAACAGACTCCCCACTCTTGTGCGACTTTTATTATTGGAGATTAGGAGCAAACAAGCCCCAAATGTAAATATTCAGCGGTCTTGACACCTCTGGTTCCAAACAGAAAGAACAAGCTCTTCACTGGTGATGGACAACCCGGGTCATGAATGTACAACAACTCCAAATAGTGGGCTATCCGTACTATACCGAATCAACTAGAGTCTATGGAGATCAACTACAGTACAGGACAGATTAATATGATTTTTATTTTTAGCCAAAAATATGAAGGGTTATTGTGGAAAGGAAGATATATTTAAACAATATAAAAGTTTGGTTGCAGATTGGCCAGCATCTCACTGAAAATAGAACAGGCCAGAGGGGCTAAATGGCCTACTCCTTTTCCCATATTCCAAGATGAAGTGTTAAAACAGCCTGAGGCCTTCTCACTCAGTTGGATGTAAAAGATTCCCCAGCACTTGGCATTTCAAAGAACAGGAGGGAGTTCCCCCGGTGTCCTGATCCATGGTGCTCCCTTAACTAACATCATTAAAGCAGGTTATACCATTTCATCTCAATGCTGTTTGTGGGGCCTTGTAAACTCGCTGCTGCATTTTCTACATTCCTACAGTGACGACGCTTAGAGGTTGTGATAGGCGCTATATAAAGGCAATTCTTCCCGTAACTCTTTGGACTCAGGACTCCCTGAACAAGTAATGTCTGATTTCGCAATACTAATAATCGTCAGCTAATTGCAACTTTGCACAGGATCTTTAAGATATGCAGCAAATATAAAACACAGGCCCATATAACTGTTACAAAAGTCTTGCTCACAATACAGTAGAACACGTGGAAAATTAACAAATTAATATTTGTCCAAGTTACATCATTGAAAAAGCTGAATGCACAGGGACACAAGACATTTTAAATGTGAACAGGAAAATAACATCAAGATATGGAAGCCAGCGTAAAACTCCTTTCATCAAGAGCCAACAGTTGTGCCATCAGCATATTTACTCAAAATACAACGGGCAGGATTTAATCAAAATAAATAAGAGTCTGTTCTGGGCGGGGTTAGCACGATCGTTCCCAGCGCCGAACGATCTCACTATCTAACGGCACTCTGTTGCTATCTTGGCCCTCGGCGGGGAAGGCCCCTCCGAGGCCGCACTTAGTATAATTCTCTGCACTGAAGTTCTGATGAGTGGAGCTCCTCAGTGCAGGAAAAAGGTTGCACACTCGGCCCCCTGGACCCCCTCAGCACCCCAGCTCACCTTTAAGGGGGTCCTTGCCCCCGCCCCCGCCCCCACCCCCATACCCCACCTCTCATGGACAGGGCACCCCTGGTTCAGATCCTTGGCATGGGCAAAATGCCAGCTTGGCAATGCCAGTCAGGCACCCTGGCAATACCCCTGCCAGCCTGGCAGTGCCACCTGGGCACCATGGCAGTGCCAGTTTGGCACCAGGTGGCACTGCCAGGGCACCAGAGTCAAGATTGGTACCCAGGTGACATCAGCAGTGATTGGGTGCCCAGAGGCAGGAACACTATACCTATAGCAAAACTGGAGCCGGACTTTGAACTTAGTAATTGTGCCTCCAAATAAAGAGATTGCCCTTGAAATTTTGTATGTGTTTCGTGGGCCAACATGGAAGGGTTAAATTTGGGTTACGATCAGGTTTCTCAAAAGGAACAGGGTGCAGTAGTTCAGCTACAGAAATGTCAGCATTTCAGTATCGAAGATGTGGAAGTCCACAAGTCCCAATTAATGGGAATGATCACATTTGTCGACATGTGTCTTAGGCTTGTTTCAATATTGATGAATGTTTATTCTGATTTAATTAAATCATGAGGGGATGAAATTTGGGCAAAGCAGTGGATCAAATGAGAAGGGATTTTTGTAGATGGGACATGCTCCCACTGACGCTGGCGGGGAGGGTTCAGACGGTGAAGATGACTGTCCTATCAAGGACTGGAAAGAGGCTGGCGGCGGCCAAGGTACTTAGGGGATTTATGGATCAGATGGGGGGAGTGGACCCATGGCGGTTTGCAAGGCCGCAGGCCAGGGAATTTTCTTTCTTCTCCCATGTACACAAAGCCTACTCCCGGATAGATTTCTTTGTTCTGGGTAGGGCGCTCATCCCGAGGGTGGAGGGGACGGAGTATTCGGCTATAGCCGTTTCGGACCATGCCCCGCACTGGGTGGAACTGGAGCTAGGAGAGGAGAGGGACCAACGCCCGTTGTGGCGGCTGGATGTGGGACTGCTGGCGGACGAGGTGGTGTGTGGGAAGGTGAGGGGGAGTATCGAAAGGTACTTGGAGGCCAACGTCAACGGGAGGTGCGGGTGGGGGTGGTATGGGAGGCGGTGATCAGGGGAGAGCTCATTTCCATTAGGGCTCATAGGGAGAAGACAGAGGGTATGGAAAGGGAGAGGTTAGTGGGGGAGATTTTGAGAGTGGACAGGAGATACGCAGAGGCCCCAGAGGAAAGATTACTTGGGGAAAGACGACGGCTCCAGACGGAGTTTGACCTGTTGACCACAGGGAAGGCAGAGGCACAGTGGAGGAAAGCGCAGGGGGCGACCTACGAGTATGGGGAAAAGGCTAGTCGGATGCTGGCACACCAGCTCCGTAAGAGGATGGCAGCGAGGGAAATAGGGGGAGTCAAAGATGGAAGGGGAGCCACGGTTCGGAGTGCGACAAAAATAAACGAGGTATTCAAGGCCTTTTATGAAGAGCTGTACAGATCCCAGCCCCCAGCGGGGGAAGAGGGATGAGATGATTCCGAGATCAGCTGAGATTCCCGAGGGTGGAGGAGCAAGAGGTGGCTGGGAGCATGCAGGTGGGGAAGGCCCCGGGACCGGACGGACTCCCGGTGGAGTTCTACAGGAAGTACGCAGACCTGTTGGCCCCGTTACTGGTGAGGACCTTTAATGAGGCAAGAGAGGAGGGGATCCTGCCCCCGACAATGTCGGAAGCGACAATTTCTTTGATCCTAAAGCGGGACAAGGACCCACTGCAATGTG
>NW_027309499.1:0-30800 GCF_047496885.1 Scyliorhinus torazame | reverse complement strand
TCTATTTTTGTCACTTAAATCATGCCTGGAAACACCCGATTAGATTATCCCTTTCTCTTCTATACTCAATGGAATACTATGCAAGGCTAGCAAATGAGAAAACTTAAAACTTGTACTTGGCAACCTGGGTTGTTATTTACCCAACCTGTGTTTGTTCTTTGTTATTTCCTGAGTTCACGGAAACATTGAACTGAACTGATGCTATCACACAACCTAACTGATATGTCTGAATTTGAAATATGTCTGAATTTGAAATATGTCTGAATTTGAAATTTAGACAATGTAGATTCAAACCAATGCCTGTCCTTCATTGAATAACGAGTGGCACAGTGGTTGGCACTGCTACCTCACAGCCCCAGGGACCTGGGTTCAATTTAGGCCTTGGGTAACTGTCTGTGCGGAGTTTGCACGTTCTCCCATGTCTGTTTACTCCCACAGTCCTAAGATGTGCAGGTCAGGTGGATTGGCCATGATAAATTACCCCTTTGTGTCCAAAGGTGTGCAGGTTAGGTGGGGATACGGGGATAGGGTGGGGGAGTGGGCCTGGACAGGGTGCTCTTTCAGAGGGTCAGTGCAGACTTAGTGGACTGAATGGTCTCCTTCTGCACTGTAGGAATTCTATGGAAAAAGCCAGGTGAACCCGCCAGTAGCATTATCTAAAGAGGCAGGCACCCCAATAGCAGGTAAATAAAAATGTATCAAACCTTCTCTATTGGGGAATGTCTGAGTGGTCTGAAGTGTTTTTGGAGCTGAGTTTGCAATAAGAGTTTTGCTGCAGCCTCATCAGCATGGCAGAGGGGCAGGTGACATTGCCTCTGGGACTTCAGCGTGACAGTGTCTGCAGAGAGGGCAAGCTTCTGTTACCGAGGACCCCTCCTAGGGAGTTACAGGATTCTGTCTGGCAGGCCAGTGACTTTGTTGCGTTGTGTTTAGCTGATGCTCCGGACATTGCTGAATAGTAGAGACAACGAGAAATGGGTTTGGGGTTGATGTCGTGTTATTGACCCTGGGATAACACGGACTGCATCTGGATGCAGTTGTACTGGAAAGCAGACACCAAACTTAGACGTTGGTTCAATACGATTTATTGAACTTCTGTAACAAGGCACACAGCTTGCTGTGGGTTGACACTCTACTACTCTTAGTGTGCTAACTCGAACTAACTCGACCAGGCTAGCCCTGAGCCACGTGTAGAAGGTGCTAACTAATATATACACCCTGACTGTCACTACAGTTGGCACCAGTGGAAAGAGGCGGAGTGCTGATGCCTCGTGGGTTTTATAGTTGGAAGCCTCCCTCTAGTGTTCTGTCTAGTAATTGGTTGTGTTCTGTCCTGTGTGTTGATTGGCTAACCTGGGCGTCTATCACTGCCTGTCTGTACCTCATGATGTGTGTGAGTGCATATTATGACCGTTGACAGCATTGGTACATGTGTGAGATGGTGTGGAGTACATGGATGTTCGGTATGAGTCTTGAGAGCTAGGGAGTGCTGCTGGGTGAGAGATTGATGGTGTGGTGGGTTGAAGATGCCATGTGAAGATGCATTCAGTGGCATTGATCACTTATGGGTTAAGGTCATTAAACTTCTTTTGACACTGCTGCCAGCTCCTTGGATCCAGACTTTTGAAAGTGCATCTTCCCGATCACCTGCTCCCATTACCTTTGAGTGTGATCTTGATGGCGTCTTGGGGTTCACAGGACCATGGTGTCTTTTCTCTGCCCTCTTGTGCCACTGCTGCTTCTAGCTCTGCTACTATCATACAGATCCCTCTGTGCGGCCTGGTGTTCAGCTTGCAGGAATTTCTACTGCAGCAATCTTTCCACCTTTCCATTAATAGGCAGCCTTCTTTTTATAAAAGAAACAGGCTGCTTGTATGTACCATATGCCTTGTGAAGAACGTGCTGGTAGGAGTTGAAAAGAGGACACCAACACTGGAGGTGTGGAAAGTTGCATCGCAGTCGTTCAGATGAAAGGGGTAGAAATGCACATGCAGCAAATCCAGGCCTCTGTCTAAAAATGTAGTCTATACGTTCGAAGTCCACCGCAATTATTACAGAAACAAAACTATTCAAGGG
Organism: Scyliorhinus torazame; assembly: GCF_047496885.1. Taxonomy (NCBI): domain Eukaryota; kingdom Metazoa; phylum Chordata; class Chondrichthyes; order Carcharhiniformes; family Scyliorhinidae; genus Scyliorhinus; species Scyliorhinus torazame. The sequence continues at coordinate 28,724 of NW_027309499.1, read as the reverse complement.
AATGCAGGTCCAATATTTTAGCCCCTGCTGCAGTAAAAGTTGAGTATCATCACCAATGATTTTATTTGGGAATTCTCATTGGAGGGAGCACTGAAGTTGTACATCGCCCTCTGCCCGTGGTCGGAAGATGCTTGCTCAGAAAGGGCACAATGCCGGCATCAGGCTGGCTTTATTTACCAATCTGCTTCACCAGAGAGATTGCAGTTACTGCCGGCACCACTGTATTCTCTGACAAAATTGATCAACACCGACTTGCATTTACGTAGCCCCTTTAAAGTGGTTAAGAGCGCTTCAGAGCAGTTCACAGGAGTGAATATCGGTCAGAAATCTGACACCGAGCCACATGAGGAAATATTAGAACAGGTGTCCCAAAAGCTTGGCCGATTACATTGGTTTGAAGAAGGATTTGGAAGGAAGAGCCTGAAGGGGGTGGTGGAGAGGCTTGGGGGAGGTGACAGCAGAAATATTTTGTTTCTGTTGTTGCTTCCACTCGTAACCAAGTTCTGCGACATCAATTTGGCCGAGCCTGTTGTGGGACTTGGGTGGTGTGTCTAATTCTGTTTCTCCAGTGCTATGCCAAGAGTCATTAATTAGCTGTACCCGATGTTTTTAAAAATGTGTTGTGCTTGGTCTCTCGACAGGTTGCAACATGCCAAACTACAGGCTGAGCTACTTTAAAATAAGAGGGAGAGCTGAAACTGCTCGTTATATTTTTGCGTACAGTGGAATAAAATATGAAGAAAACACGATTGATATAGCAGATTGGCCCAACTTGAAAAACTGTAAGTAGCGCAGGTTGCAAATGACAAATTGTAACCATTTGGAACAATTTCTTTCATTTACTTTTACAGTTTGTCTTCCCATCAATGCGAATAGAATTTGCGTTCTGCTGTGCAGTCCTGCCTTGTCCTGGGTGAGGTTATTTTGTGTCAGAAAATAAATACGTTTGAAAAGTTTTTGACTTGAAACTTTGGCCGGGCCAGTGAGCAGAATAATTGCAATCTCTTTTGCCAGTAAGAACAATGGACAGATTAATTCCAGAAAAACTGTTAATATCCCCAACATTAACAACCTTCCTCGCAGGATGTGAGCTCCGAATAATTTCAATCTCTTTTTCCGGGAGAACAATGGTGAGGTTAATACCAGAAAAACTGTTAATATCCCCAACATTAACAACCTTCCTCGCAGGATGTGAGCTCCGAATAATTTCAATCTCTTTTTCCGGGAGAACAATGGTGAGGTTAATATCAGAAAAACTGTTAATATCCCCAACATTAACAACCTTCCTCACAGGATGTGAGCTTTGCTGTTATGTTGGGTTCGCTGTGGGTTTCAACAGCGTGTAAATGTTTCCATCACTAAAGATATTGTTCTGAAGACTCAACATGAAACCTGATAGAGGTTTGTGAAATCACAGAACTGTTACGATGCAGAGCGAGGTTAGTCGGCTCATTTTGTGTGCATCAACTCTTTGAATGAGCATCATGGCTTAGTGCCATTGCTTAGCGCCTTTTCCCTGTCCCCTTGCACATTGTTTCCGTTCAAGTAATCATCTAATACCCTCTTGAATGCCTCGATTGAACCTGCCTCCACCACACTTCCAGGGCAATGCATTCCAGAGCCGAAACAATTGTTGTGTGAAAAAGTTTTTTTCTCTGATTACTCTTGCTTCTTTTGCAAATCACTTTAAATCTGTGCCCTCTCATTCTCAAACTCTAGGAGGATGCAGACATCCTTCAGAGTGATTTGGACAAGTTGAGCGAGTGGCAGATGCAGTATAATTTGAATAAATGTGAGGTTATCCACGTTGGTAGGACCCCAGCTATTCACAATATATATTAATGATTTAGGTGAGGGAATAAAATGTAATATCTCCAAATTTGCAGATGACACCAATTTGCGTGGCAGGGTGAGCTGTGAGGAGGATGCGGAGATCCTTCAGTGTGATTTGGACAAATTGAGCGAGTGGGTAAAAACAAGAAGGCAGATTATTATCTGAATGGTCATAAACAGCACTGCCAACTAGCACGGATTTTCCGTATTTAGATACATAGAAGATAGGAGCAGGAGGAGGCCTTTTGGCCCTTCAAGCCTGCTGCGTCATTTATCACGATCATGACTGATCATCCAACTCAATAGCCTAATCCTGCTTTCTCCCCATAAGCCTTTGATCCCATTCTCCCCAAGTGCTATATCTAGCTGCCTCTTGAATATATTCAATGTTTTAGCATCAACTACTTCCTGTAGAAATGAATTCCACAGGCTCACCACTCTGTGTGAAGAAATGTCTCCTTATCTCTGTCCATAAGACATAGGAGCGGAAGTAAGGCCATTCGGCCCATCGAGTCCACTCCACCATTCAATCATGGCTGATTTCAACTCCATTTACCCGCGCTCTCTCTCCTTAATTCCTCGGGAAATCAAGAATTTATCAACTTCTGTCTTAAAGACACTCAACGTCCCGGCCTCCACTGCCCTCTGTGGCAATGAATTCCACAGACCCACCACTCTCTGGCTGAAGAAATTTCTCCTCATCTCTGTTCTAAAGTGACTCCCTTTTATTCTAAGGCTGTGCCCCCGGGTCCTAGTCTCCCCTGCTGATGGAAACAACTTCCCTACGTCCACCCTATCTAAGCCATTCATTATCTTGTAAGTTTCTATTTGATCTCCCCATTTGCATTTAAAGTTGCATAACCGGGATTTAATGACTGGGGCTGGATTCCATTCATGAGAAACTAACTTGCATTTTGGTTCAGTAGTTGGCTCACCGTTCCTCATTAGCAGGTCCCTTGCCTAGGAGTAAGAAAGTCGTGGCCTTGAGGGCTGTTTCAGAGACTTGAGTACATAATCTAGGGACTCCCCTGCCCCAGTGCCATAGTGCTCCACTGTTGGGAGGCCCCCATCTCTCAGATGAAATGTTAATCTGAGATTCCATCTGCCCCCTCGGGTGAATGTAAAAGATGCCAGTCAAAGAAGAGCAGAAATCATCGTAAATCATAATTCATTGAAATCAGAAATCATAGAAATCATAGACATCAGAAATCATAGTATCCCGACGTTGCAGAAGGAGGACATTTGGCTCATTTAGTCTGTGTGGTGGTATGTATTAGGGGTAATATGGTACACCACGTGTCGACAGGCTATTGGTGGAGGGATGCCGGGTCCTGATAGGATCGGCCGCCGACTGGGCTCTGCCCAGAAATGCCGGTATAAGAACCCGGATTTCCCCCAGCAGCTGCATTCTGTAACCAAGCTGCTGGGGATCAAGTTTTGCTTAATAAAGCCTTTAATTGACGTTACTTCAACCTGCCTTGCGGCATATTGACGGTACAACAGTCTGCCCCCACTATCCGAATGAGCTGGAGCGGTTCACGCCGTTCCAGCTTCCCTACCCAGCGCTAACTGGGTGCCGCGCCAACCCGCGCATGCACAGTGGTGCCGTGCCAACCCGCAAATGCGCGGGGGACTTCCTCAACGCCCCAGCCCCGATGCAACATGGTGCGGGGGTTCAGGAGACGGCCGCGTAATAAAATAGGGGCGGGCCTGGAGATGCCAGACCCCAACGGAGGCCTCTCTCCTCTCCTCTCCTCCCCCCCCCCCCCCCCCCCCCCCCCCCCCCCCCCCAATGAAGGAGCTCCCCTGCAGAGTTCCCGCCGGCTGCAAGCAGGTGTAAATGGTGCCAGCGGGACTCTGCCGTTTCCGTTCGGCCCATCGAGGCCGGAGAATCGGCGGCCCGGCCGCGGACAGCGGGCCACGACCGGCGGCGCGCCAAACACGCTGGCGCAATTAGCGCCGATTCTCCGCACCTCGGAGAATTACGTGCCGGCATCGGGGTGGCATGGTGCGGTTGCGCCGATTCTCCGGACCGTCGCGGGGCTCGGAGAATCCCGCCCCCTATCTCCGCATTCTCTGCTCTGAGAAGACTAATTGGAAAATGACAATTTGTTTAAGGTAAAAGGCGGATGATGGGGAGCCCTTTTTTCTTTTGGTGACATGGTAAATTTCAATCACCATTCCAACCGGAATACTTAACGTTCTTTAAGTTGAACCTGGCAGTATGTTGGGAATTATTTTTATCTTTAAACTTGCACATCTTTGAATGCCAAATTATCTGGAGTTTGAGTTGTTTTTCTCGCAACTATCTGAAGTGTGTTTTCCTGCAGATGAAGCCCCCCAGTTACTTGGATTCCAAGCAGCTTTTTTGTGGGATTGTAAGTAGTTTGAAGACTGGGTTGTAAGTGGGTCTTGTGTCGTGGAGCAGGTTTTGTTGGGAGTAAATGCCTGAGAGTTGTGATTCCTTTTTTATCATTTCATGGCAGAGAATGAAATCCTGTCTGGAACTTGACCTAGATTTTAGATTGTGTGTTTTTATTGAGCCCTCTGTGCCGCCCAAGTATGCGGGACAAGGCGAAGGTTGGAGAAGCAGCCTCCAGGCAGTCCATTCACCGTCTGTCTTTAAAGAAAACAACAGCTTGCTCTCCCCTTGCAAAAACAAAACGGGACGGCTTGGCTCAGGTACCAAGGGCTTTGTGCTAATCGCTGTCAGCCAGCCAGTCAGAGCCTGAGGAGACCTTGTTGGTACCTGTCTCTGTTGACCTACTGAACTCACTGCAGGAATTACGCGTCACTCTTGAGGAAGGCTAAACCAACATGGTTGATCAGCTGACCTGCTCTGTTTTGCTTCTGTGATGAATTTCAGATATATTGTGTCACATATGATTGGTGCAGTAAAGGGTTGAAAGCCTGGGTTAGTGTGTATGACTGCTGCAGTCACACTTTTAAAAATCCTGGTTTGATAGGTAGCAGGCTATTTGGAGACAGAGGTGCAATTAAAGCATCGTAAAGGTTTGGTCTAAAGGAATTTTGTTTATATGAAGAAGGTTCCCTGGGGAGTGGATTAAGAGACATTGGGCTGGATTCTCCGGTCCCCCAGCCGTGCGTTTATTGGCCACGCGCTGTTCGCTGGCTATAACATTGCTGGGAGTTGGGAAAGAGGATTGTCTGGCTGATGGACCAGAATTGCCGACCGAAGAAATGGAAGTGTCCGCTTGCTTCAATTGGCCTGGGAAAGGCAAGGAACTGATGGGCGTGTTGGGTGATCAAGAGAAGAATGATGGGGTGGTTTGAGAGAGGAGATCATGCAATTAATATGTAGGTAAAGCAAGCAGCTGGGAAGGCAAATGGTATGTTAGCTTTTCTTTTACAAGGGAATGAGAGTATGAGTAACGGCACTGAGGTGTCCCCACACCAGGTGGACTGCACCAGTTCATGAAGGTGGCTTCCTAAAGGTAGTTCGGAACTGACAGAAAATGCTGTCCGAGCCTGAGGTGCTCACATTCCATGAAAGAGGTTCTGTTATAATTATTGATGGCATTGATGATGAGGAGTTCTGGTCCAGTTTTGATGACCTTACCGAAGAAAGGACATACCCGCCCTGTCGGGAGTCCAACCAAGGATCACGAGCCTGGTTTCGGGATGAGGTCATTGTCCTTTTGAGGAGAGATTTGTTATCTTCCCTAGAGTTAGAAGAATGAGAGGTGGTCTAATTGGAAATATACAAAATTCTGAAAGAGATTCACAGACTAGAATCTGAGAAAATATTTCATGCTGGCTAGGGAATGTAGAACACTCAATCACAGTCTTAGAATAAGGGGGTGGCCATTTTGGATTGAGACAGAGAGAAATTTCTTCACTCAAAAGGATTGTGAATCTTTGAAACTCTAGTTGTTGAGTCTATTCCAGATTGGAGGTCGATAAGAGTTTTTGGGTTACTAAGGGATACAGTGATAGTGCAGCGAGGTGGACGATCTGTCACAATCTTGTTGAGTGATGGAACAGGCCCGAAGGCACAAATGACCTACTCCAGCCCCTAATTCCTATGCTGTGCGATGCAATCTCCATGGTTACATCCAGCCAGAGCTGGAAACCTGACCGCAAGAAAAATAGCAGCAACGGGAAATGTAAAAAGGAAGTATTGAGCTGGCATTGTAGATAAATACTGTTTGGTGAGACTGACCTGGAGCGCATAGCAGTGTGGAGAGCTGAAAGGCTCCTTGATGATTTGTTGCAAGATTTCCACAATTTGTTTGTGTGATGCATAATCACGACACGGCAAGTGATTGCTGGTTGGGCAGAAGTATGTGCTACATTCAAGACCCTTTTTTTTAGCAGCCCAGCAAGATGGCGCCGGAACATGGGGAATCTCTGCAAGCTCCCCCAAACAGATCCTCTTTTACATCTCTTATAAATTTGGCATGTCTACACTGACACTTACCAACTTCTACAGATGCACCATAGAAAGCAGACTATCCGGCTGCATCGCAGCCTGGTACGGCAACTGCTCGGCCCAAGACCATAAGATATGACACAGTCGTGAACACAGCCCAGTCCATCACACAAACCCGCCTCCCATCCATTGACTCCGTCCTACACCTCCCGCTGCCTGGGGAAAGCGGGCAGCATAATCAGAGACTCCTCCCACCCGGCTTACTCACTCTTCCAACTTCTTCCATCGGGCAGGAGATACAGAAGTCTGAGATCACCCACAAAAAGATTCAAAAACAGCCCCTTCCCCGCTGTTACCAGACTCCTGAACGACCCTCTTATGGATTGACCTCATTAACACTACACTCCTGTATGCTTCATCCGATACTGGTGTCTATGTATTTACATTATAGAACAATGCAGCGCAGTACAGGCCCTTCGGCCCACGATGTTGCACCGAAACAAAAGCCATCTAACCTACACTATGCCATTATCATCCATATGTTTATCCAATAAACTTTTAAATGCCCTCAATGTTGGCGAGTTCACTACTGTAGCAGTTAGGGCATTCCACGGCCTCACTACTCTTTGCGTAAAGAACCTACCTCTGACCTCTGTCCTATATCTATTACCCCTCAGTTTAAAGTTATGTCCCCTCGTGCCAGCCATATCCATCCGCGGGAGAAGGCTCTCACTGTCCACCCTAACCAACCCCCTGATCATTTTGTATGCCTCTATTAAGTCTCCTCTTAACCTTCTTCTCTCCAACGAAAACAACCTCAAGTCCGTCAGCCTTTCCTCATAAGATTTTCCCTCCATACCAGGCAACATCCTGGTAAATCTCCTCTGCACCCGCTCCAAAGCCTCCACGTCCTTCCTATAATGCGGTGACCAGAACTGTACGCAATACTCCAAATGCGGCCGGACCAGAGTTCTGTACAGCTGCAACATGACCTCCCGACTCCGGAACTCAATCCCTCTACCAATAAAGGCCAACACTCCATAGGCCTTCTTCACAACCCTATCAACCTGGGTGGCAACTTTCAGGGATCTATGTACATGGACACCTAGATCCCTCTGCTCAGCCACACTTTCAAGAACTTTACCATTAGCCAAATATTCCGCATTCCTGTTATTCCTTCCAAAGTGAATCACCTCACACTTCTCTACATTAAACTCCATTTGCCACCTCTGAGCCCAGCTCTGCAGCTTATCTATATCCCTCTGTAACCTGCTACATCCTTCCACACTATCGACAACACCACCGACTTTAGTATCATATGCAAATTTACTCACCCACCCTTCTGTGCCTTCCTCTAAAACATTGTGGACCTTGTGTTGCCTTATTATGTATTTTCTTTTTATTTTCTTTCCATGTACTAAATTATCTGTTTGAGCTGCTCGCAGAAGGATACTTACCACGTGACAGTATACAAATATAATCCAATCCAATCCAATAATAATAATAATGCAAATAGTAGGAAATAGAAGTGGTATTTGCCTGTCTCATGTGGTTCTCTTTCCCAAAATGATGCTGCAATTGCTTCAAATTATCCCCTTAAATTCAGTTTAAGTGAGTTCAAATCTATTCAATTTGTCTGCCCTGGAAACATATGGACTGGGATTGTCCGACCCTCTGCCGGGTTGGAGAATCCCCGGGGTGAGGCACAAATCCCACCTCGACGTCGGCTTTCCTATTCTCCGCCGCCGTTTTTCGGGCGCCTGCGGGTTTCCCGCCGTGCCGGTCGGGAGCCGTTGACAGCGGTCCCCCCCGGCGAATCTCCCAGCCCCGATGGGCCGAGTGGCCGACGCGTTTGGCCGAGTCCCGCTGGCATGGATTACTCGCCTCCTACACGGCGGGACCTGGAAGGTAAGTGTGCGGGGGCTGTCCTGGGGGGGGGGGCTGGGGGATCCGACCCCGGGGGGGGGGGGGGGACCCCCACGGTGGCCTGGCCCGCGATCAGGGCCTACCAATCGACGGGCGGGCAGGTTCCGTGGGGGCCTACTTTACTCCGCACCGGGCTCCTGTAAGGCTCCGCCATTTTGCCCGGCGGCGGCGTGGAGAAGGGAACCCCTGCGCTCGGAAACACACCGGCTGTTCGGCGCATTCGCGGAAATACGCCGGCCGTTCGGCGCATGCGCGGAAATACGCCGGCTCTCACCAGCAGCAATGTGTTAATGGCCGGACGATCTGTTTCCGGTGGCATTGGTTGAGGGAGCGCTTCCCTGCACCTCTTTGATGTAGCGCCACGGCATCTTTTAGACCCATCCCAGTTTAACATCTCATCCAGTGAACAGCAACTCCATTTGGTGCAGCACTCCCTCAGTAGTGCGTTGGAGGCACGGCCTCGATTTTTGCACTCCTGTCTCTGGAGTGGGACTCGAACCCACGATCGTATGGCTCGGAGGTGAGAGTGCTGACCACTGTGCCATTGTCCGACTTGTAGAAGTATGCCAAGAGGCTTGCGGTAATTGGTACTACTCCTCAACTCTGTCAGGTTGTGTTTTCTTGTTTTTTCTGCTTGTCACCTCTGTGCTCAGTGGTCTGTATTGGCTCTGGTTAGGCAATTTCTTGATTTTTGTTTTCTTGAAATAAAATTATCATCCTCACTTTCAAATCACTCCATGGCCTTGCCCCTCCCTATCTCTGTAATTCCTCCTGCCCTACAATGGTCCAAGATATCTGCATATGTCTGACGATGTGCCTGCTTGGCATGCCAGCTCGGGCGAACATTTCAGTGTCTGGTATTTTGTCCTGCTATATCTGATCTTCAGATACTTCACAAAACAGCTCAAGTGCAAGTGGTTAAGCTTCTTGGCATGACACTGATACACCGTCCAAGTCTTGCAAGCACTGCTTTGTACACGCTGTTGGGAAAACCATATCTTTATGAACTAGACTTTTCTTTCAAGATTTGGAAGGGCGTTGCATTATTTGGACACTTGGGATATTTTTATTGAACAACAAGGCCAGAAGTTCACCTTTGGACTGGGAGCAGAAGTGCCTTTTCAAATAAATCACCTGACAGGCCTTTTACTTGAAGGAGAAGAGCTGTTTTAAACTGCAATCATTTTAATTGAAGGGGGAGAAACTGAAACATGGTAAAGGCTAATGTAAATCACATGAAGGAGGCGAGCTTTAGGTTTTGAACCTGGTGTTTTTAAACTTGGGGCGAGATCCTCCGGCCGTTCACGAGGGCGGGAATATTCACTCCTGCCGACAGCGCAACCCTGCCATGGGTTTCCCGGCAGCATGGGGTGGGTTCAATGGGAAATCCCATTGATAGCAGCGGGACAAGAAGATCCCGCTAGCGGCCAACAGCGGGCCATCACCTGTCGCCGAGAAACATTTTGTGTGGAGGCCAGAGAATCTCAGCCTTAGCCTCTTTTCTTTTCAGTGGATAAGCTGAGCAGGATGGCTACCTTAACTGACTTCCCCCTGCCTTGCCTGAAATGCCCTGGGTGGTTATCAACATGTAGCCACTGTAACTTGTCGGCGTTTGGAAACCTACAAAGCTGAGACAGAAAGAATTGATGCAACTCAATATATTCCTCCATGTTGAAGCTCTGTTGGGTGAAAATGTCCAGACATCTACTGGGCATAGGAGTCCATCTTCATACCAAGGAACTCCAGATCGACAGCCTTGAACCCTGCAAACTTTATCCGTCTTGTAAAATTCTTTTCTCACCACCCGTCTCTGCAGAGTCTACTTGTGTGCATGCTGGGGAGGTTTCAAGAAGAGATAGGTAGTTATACTTGCAAATAATAATTGTGTAACCAGTTCTTGCCTCTTGTTAAAAATAGGTTTTGTGTTACCTTACATCAGTTGTTCTGAGTTTATTGAAAGAATCCTGATTAAAGTCTCCTCCATTCTGGGTATCAGTAATGAAGGTAAACAACTAGTCATTTTGGTGAGTAAATTAAACTTTTAAACTATAGTATGACATCTGGGGTATTGGGGCTACATAATCTGTGCACTCCTTCATTCTGGTCCTAACTTTCAGCTTGGCAGGCAGACCTTTGTTTGCTGTCCGATGTTTGAAGGGTTAGACTTGCTTTGGCAATTCTTGCATGTCTTATCGTCAGTATGGGCAGCTCGAGAGAATGTGCTGCTCAGATGAGTGCCCTTATCCACTGCTGACACTTCTGGTCATGGACTGAAACTGTGGGCCTGAGATGGGACTTTCCTGGAGCAAACCTTAGTTTTCTTTGTGCCGATCATAAGGCTAAAGTTGTTGGCGCGCATTGGAGAACAAGTCCGTTCTGAACCGGCAGCTCAAACACATTCATTGTGTGGGGGGCATGGTAGCACAGTGGTTAGCACAATTGCTTCACAGCTCCAGGGTCCCGGGTTTGATTCCCGGCTTGGGTCACTATCTGTGCAGAGTCTGCACGTTCTCCCTGTGTCTGCGTGGGTTTCCTTCGGGTGCTCCGGTTTCCTCCCACAGTCCAAAGATGTGCAGGTTAGGTGGATTGGCCACGCTAAATTGCCCTTAGTGTCCAAAATTGCCCTTAGTGTTGGGTGGGGTTACTGGGTTATGGGGATAGGGTGGAGGTGTGGGCTTGGGTAGGGTGCTCTTTCCAAGAGCCGGTGAAGGCTCGATGGGCCGAATGGTCTCCTTCTGCACTGTAAATTCTATGATCTATGACTTAGTAATCTGGTACTAAATGTAGAAAACAGACGTTCAAGGACCTCACATCAAGATGATTCTTTATTGTACAATCGAGAAAGGATGGAATACACTGCGCCAAGTAACGTCTGCTCATCGGACTTCGGCATCGCTCACAGAGGAGCAAATGACATACAGGCACATATGTGATCCAAGAAACATCATGCTTTGGCACAGGAAAGCACCCTTCAAACCTTTCACGCAACAAAATGACTACTCAGTCATAAGAGCAGAAACTTTGATGACACATTTCTTGATTGAGCACAATGTGGCATTTTCTGCTGCCGATCATTTGACTGATTTGTGAAAATTATGTTTACGGACAGCCCGATTGCTTCGAAGTTTGCTTCACGCTGGACAAACCGATGGTCGTTCTGACCCTGGTGCGGAGGAACAACTCTATCCTATCATTGTTCGGTTCTTTGAGGCAGATGTGAACTGGGTGAGCAGTGTGCTATGTGAAACGCGACAACGACAGAGAGATCAAGTGGCAAAAACATTTTCCAACTTCTGGACAGTGTTCTTAAGGAAAACAACACTCCTTGGAAAAACGTGATATGCTTTTCTGCAGCCAATGCAGCAGTGATGATGGGAGTCCACAATGGTGTCGCTTCCTTTGTGATGAAAAACCCCTCCGATATTTTCATTCTTGGATGCCCATGTGAGGGGGGGGTCCTGAGATGAGACCGCTTAAAACCTGATAGCTAGGATAACATTAGAATAGTTCTTCATGGGGCGGCACATGATGCAGTGGTTAGCACTGGGACTACGGCGCTGAGGACCCGGGTTCGAATCCTGACCCTGGGTCACTGTCCGTGTGGAGTTTGCACATTTTCCCAGTGTCTGCATGGGTTTCACTTCCACAACCCAAAGATGTTCAGGGTAGCAAGAATTGGCCACGCTAAATTGCCCCTTAATTGGAAGAAATGAATTGGGTGCTCTAAATTTTTTTAAAAAAAATAGTTCGACATAAGTTAGTTTATTGAGGATTGAGACTAATCATAGAAAGTATACCGAGTAATCATTATTAACCATTAAACATGTATTCTTAGAAAAAAACAGTAATGAGTATTTAAACTCTTGCTAATAGTAGTGGCCGGAATGTATGATGGGATTTAAGCGAGCTAACTTGACCACGTTCCTAAGACAGACAGAATCAGACCGAAATAATGTGGTCAGCATTAACACAGCCAGCTTAATAAGCCATTCTTATCAGTAGATTCAGCATCCTGTGCTCAGACAGACTATGGTACAAGCAAGAACCATCCGATATAAGAGAAATGGCTTTGACAAAGAGTCATCGGACTCGAAACGTTAGCTCTTCTCTCTCCCTACAGATGCTGCCAGACTTGCTGAGATTTTCCAGCATTTTCTCTTTCGTAAGAGAAATGGGAGTAGGGAAGGGCAAGAGATAACAGATGCAACGTCCTGAAAAACAACAGATGGCCAGGGAACAGGATGGGGTTAAATCATGAGCTGATCACACAGTCACCATGCTGCCTAAAGAAAAATTCTTTGGTCAAGGTAAAATCGACAGCTACAAGTATTGGACCGAGTCCAGCTGAGGGAGGGCTACTGATTTTTGGAACTTGTATAACTGCTGAACCTAGAGCAATGCAAGGCAGAGTGGTTTTGACGTTTATCCAAATCACTCTGCCTCGTGCGTGGACCAGGCTTGGAAAATAAAGCCGCCTTAACCAGAGTGGCTGTCTCCCCGGGTCTTTGTGTTTAGCTGAGCTGGAACTAAATGAGAGAATCCCCACGTAAAAGCCAGCTCAATACTCCGTCCCTGAAAACGCTCCTGCAGATTTTGGCGCTGTGAGCAGGTTGGCCCACAGAAATCCGGCAGAATGATGAGTCTCCTATGTGGGTGAGTATGTTTTAATTTACCACCCGATAAAGGTGTTGCGGTTGGAGCCATAGTTGTGAGGTGCGAAAAAGGGGAAAAAAAGCTGCGATGTAGGTAGTGGCGGGGACACGCAACACTGACTACACGCTAATGTTGGTGGGCAAAGACGGACTTTTGTACCACGCCGATGAGCGGTGCAAGATATCCGCCGCAGGTTAAAAAGATTGGAAAGGGTAAGGCACGGCGACGATTCGATGGAGGCCAAACAGGGAACCCCCAGTGGGGACCCGATGGCAGTATGATGGAAACCATTGTTATTGAGCATAAGAAGTTGTTCATAAACCTGGTTGAGAGGGGATATGATTCTGAAGTCTCAAGATTGAGCAGAAGGCTTGGTGGGTAGGGCAGCTTTTTAAAAAATGAATAGAAATATCGGCTGTCATACTTGCTGCTGTGATGAAAAACAGTCTCTGAAGCGAGATGCAGTAACAAGACAGATCAAGCTGGTGTCATTATTCTGAGTCTGTGTGTACAACAAAGTTTAAACCCCATGACTGTCACTCCAGGGGCAGTTGTGGAGAAACGTCACTGATGACGCCCTTTGGGTGAAGAAGTTTCTCCCAAGTTCAGTCCTAAAATCTACTTCCCCTTATTTTGAGGCTATGTCCCCTAGTTCTGCTTTCACCCGCCAGTGGAAACAACCTGCCCACATCTATCTTATCTATTCCCTTCATAATTTTATATGTTTCAATAAGATTCCCCCCCCCCTCATCCTTCTAAATTCCAACGAGTACAGTCCCAGTCTACTCAACCTCTCTTCGTAATCCAACCCCTTTAGCTCTGGGATTAACCTGGTGAATCTCCTCTGCACACCCTCCTGTGCCAGTACGTCCTTTCTCAAGTAAGGAGAGCAAAACTGAACACAATACTCCAGGTGTGGCCTCACTAATATGTTATACAATTGCAGCATAACTTCCCTAGTCTTAAACTCCATCTCTCTAGCAATGAAGGACAAAATTCCATTTGCCTGCTTAATCACCTGTTGCACCTGTAAACCAACTTTTTTGCGACTCATGCACTAGCACACCCAGGTCTCTGCACAGCAGCAAGTTTTGATCTTTTATCATTTAAGTAATAATCCCTTTTGCTGTTATTCCTACCAAAATGGATAACCTCACATTTGTCAACATTGTATTCCATCTGCCAGACTCTAGCCCATTCACTTAGCCTATCCAAATCCCTCTGCAGACTTCCGGTATCCTCTGCACTTTTTGCTTTACCACTCAACTTTGTGTCGCCTGCAAACTTGGACACATTGGGCGCAATTCTCCCATCGGGAGACTACGTCCCGAGGGCGGAGTGAAAACTGGAGTGTTTCACTCCGGCGTCGGAGGCTGTTCCCAGCCCCCTATTCTCCCGACCCCGGGGGCTAGGAGCGGCGCCGCGTCATTTACCCGTGCCGGGCCTTGGCGCCGCGTAAATGACATGACCGGCGCCGCATAAATGATGTCACCCACGCATGCGCGGTTGCCGTCCTCCCCAAGGCTGCCCCGCAAGAAGATGTCGGATGGATCTTGCGGGGCAGCGGAGGAAAGGAGGTCCTCCTTCAGAGAGGCCGGCCCGCCAATCGGTGGGCACCGATCGCGGGCCAGACCCCTTTTGAGCACCACCCCGGTGCAGGAACCCCACTCGCCCCCCCCCCACAGGCCGCCCCCCCCCCCAGCGTTCCCGGGCTGCTCCTGCCGGCAGCGACCAGGTGTGGATGGCGCCGGCGGGAAACTGTCGTGTTGGGCAGGCCGCTCGGCCCATCCGGGCCGGAGAATCGCTGCTCGCCCATTACCAACAGCAAGCGGCGATTCTCCCAGTGGCCAGCTGTGATTCGCGGCGCGCCGGTTTGGGGGTGGGTGGGAGAATCGCGTCGGGCGGCGTTCGCGCGGCGCCCTGGCGATTCTCCCACCCGGCGTGGGGGGTGGCAGAATTCCGCCCATTGCCTTTGGTCCCCAACTCCAAATCATCTATGTCAATTGTGGGCCCAACACTGATCCCTGAGAAACACCCATTAATCCCCAGGAGAACACCCATTAATCCCCACTCTTTGCTTTCTATTAATTAACCAACCCTCTATCCATGCTACTACTTTACCCTTAATGCCATGCACCTTTATCTTATGCAGCAACCGTTTGTGTGTCACCTTGTCAAAGGCGTTCTGGAAATCCAGATATACCACATCCATTGGCTCCCCGTTATCTACCGCACTGGTAATGTCCTCAAACATTTCCACTAAATTAGTTAGGCACGACCTGCCCTTTATGAACCCATGCTGCGTCTGCCCAATGGGACAATTTCCATCCAGATGCCTCGCTATATCTTCCTTGATGATAGATTCCAGCATCTTCCCGACTACCGAAGTTAAGCTCACTGGCCTATAATTACCCGCTTTCTGCCTACCTCCTTTTTTTAAACAGTGGTGTCACGTTTGCTAATTTCCAATCCGCCGGGACCACACCAGAGTCTCGTGAATTTTGGTAAATTATCACTAGTGCATTTGCAATTTCCCTAGCCATCTCTTTTAGCACTCTGGGATGCATTCCATGTGCCTTTGATTGCAGTATGTGACACACTGTACATTACAGAATTGCTTAATTATATTGAGCGTTCCAGATACTCCATAAACAGTTTACCCCTGGACTTAACAAAACAATACACCAGAGCCAAAGCTAATTCGACTTTAAAAGCAGGCTCTTGCAAGCTTTATATAAAGAAGAGATTAAAAACCGCATGCATTCAGCACATTACAGTTAACCAAACCATCTCACTAATGTGAAAACCATTGAAAAATGAAACACATGGAAGAGTGGGATTTTGACAAATAACCAAACTCAGTGATTTTCTTAATTATTCCAATTCACCAGGAAAGCTGCTATCCCCCCTCAAATCCAATCTTTCAGTTGTTCCTGTAATCATTGATTGAAACTCGGGTTGCAATGATATTTCATCACGTGCATCACATACGATTGCTGGCCATTCGGCCCATACCATTGTTTATATGCCACCTCACCCTATTCTTACATTCCTTTCCCCCTTATGTATCCGTCTCGCTCCTGTTAAACATCTAGGGCGTGATTCATCCATCGCGGGCGAATCCTGCAGGAGCCCCAAATCAAGCTCCGCTCCGCCCATTGAGAGCACCAAGTCGCCACGCCTGGTGCAATCTGCATCGCGTCTTGCTGGGCGTGATCCAGATACGTCGAGGTGAGGTGGGGTGGGGGTGGGGGGTCTCCAAGGCCATTCGAAGCCCCCTGGGTGGTTGCGGGCAGGACAATACCCGGGCACCCCAGCAATAAACCCACCCGATGAAACCGAATCCAGAGAGAGAGGAGAAACATCAGCCAATTAATTCACTCGTACCCAATACCACTTTAAATCTCTCCCCCATTGGAAATATAAACAACTTTCCCATTGGAGGCCAATTTCCCACCTGTAAAGACTTTCCGAGAAATGTATATCTTTGAATAATTTTCTCCTGGGAAATTCTGCCCTCATTGCTTATCCTTCCCTAATATCTCCTTATTGTGGGTTGGATGTTTGAGAATGCACCTGTGAAGGACCTTTGAGACATTTTGGGCATGGTTCTCCCACTGTGTTGCTGATCCAGGCACGCTGGGAGCATTACAGGAGAGGCCCAAATCTGGCTTTGCGCTGCACCGGTCACCCAACCCGTGGTGCCCGGCACGCCTATTTGAGGTTGCAGTCTCCCGGGAGACACGAGTGAGGCCTCACCCAGGTGCTGATTAGATCTGGTGCCTACAAATGGAGACCAGGCATGAAGGCCAATCTCAGGTTCATGGAAGCCATTGGAGCCCCCACCCCCGGGTGTTCGGGGGCAGGGCAGGGGAGTACCTTGGCACTCCCCATTGGCACTGCCAGGTGCCAGGCTGGCATTGTCGAGAGTCGGAGCCTGAGGGGGGCTATGCCCATGAAAGGGAGGGTATGAAGGATGGGGACGTAAAGGTTGAGAGGGGTCCTGAAAGTGGGGCGAAGTTGCGAGTGGGGGGGGGGGGTGGTTAATGCCCATATCTGTGGGGGCGGCATTGCCCATGGTGGGGGCTGTAGAGGAGCCTCAATCTCACTGTGATCTAGGCACCCTTTCAAAATGGCGACCCAAACTCTGAGGAGCCGGTCTCGTGGTGAGTTCAGCTCCCCCCTGCTGAAAACATTTCTTGTGTGGGCTAGACCAGGGAGGAACTCCCCGAGACTCAGAAGTGTGGGAGAATCCAGGTCTGGATCTCACTCAAAAAGCCAGCGGGAAACACCCCACCAAACTCTCCCAAATGACACTGTCAATGTTTAGGAGAATAGCGCCCTTTATTGAATAGCGCCCTTTATTGTGTTAACGGTAAATTGAGTGCAAGTCGTATAGTATGATCAACGTGTACTTTGAATGAAAAATGGTGATTCGTTGGTGATTTTTCTCCACAAAACAATTATGATTTTAGGGCTTTGGTGTACATTCTGACAAATAGAACATAGAACATAGAACAATACAGCGCAGTACAGGCCCTTCGGCCCACGATGTTGCACCAAAACAAAAGCCATCTAACCTACACTATGCCATTATCATCCATATGTTTATCCAATAAACTTTTAAATGCCCTCAATGTTGGCGAGTTCACTACTGTAGCAGGTAGGGCATTCCACGGCCTCACTACTCTTTGCGTAAAGAACCTACCTCTGACCTCTGTCCTATATCTATTACCCCTCAGTTTAAAGTTATGTCCCCTCGTGCCAGCCATATCCATCCGCGGGAGAAGGCTCTCACTGTCCACCCTATCCAACCCCCTGATCATTTTGTATGCCTCTATTAAGTCTCCTCTTAACCTTCTTCTCTCCAACGAAAACAACCTCAAGTCCGTCAGCCTTTCCTCATAAGATTTTCCCTCCATACCAGGCAACATCCTAGTAAATCTCCTCTGCACCCGCTCCAAAGCCTCCACGTCCTTCCTATAATGCGGTGACCAGAACTGTACGCAATACTCCAAATGCGGCCGGACCAGAGTTCTGTACAGCTGCAACATGACCTCCCGACTCCGGAACTCAATCCCTCTACCAATAAAGGCCAACACTCCATAGGCCTTCTTCACAACCCTATCAACCTGGGTGGCAACTTTCAGGGATCTATGTACATGGACACCTAGATCCCTCTGCTCATCCACACTTTCAAGAACTTTACCATTAGCCAAATATTCCGCATTCCTGTTATTCCTTCCAAAGTGAATCACCTCACACTTCTCTACATTAAACTCCATTTGCCACCTCTCAGCCCAGCTCTGCAGCTTATCTATATCCCTCTGTAACCTGCTACATCCTTCCACACTATCGACAACACCACCGACTTTAGTATCGTCTGCAAATTTACTCACCCGCCCTTCTGCGCCTTCCTCTAGGTCATTGATAAAAATGACAAACAGCAACGGCCCCAGAACAGATCCTTGTGGTACTCCACTTGTGACTGTACTCCATTCTGAACATTTCCCATCAACCACCACCCTCTGTCTTCTTTCAGCTAGCCAATTTCTGATCCACATCTCTAAATCACCCTCAATCCCCAGCCTCCGTATTTTTTGCAATAGCCTACCGTGGGGAACCTTATCAAACGCTTTGCTGAAATCCATATACACCACATCAACTGCTCTACCCTCGTCTACCTGTTCAGTCACCTTCTCAAAGAACTCAATAAGGTTTGTGAGGCATGACCTACCCTTCACAAAGCCATGCTGACTATCCCTGATCATATTATTCCTATCTAGATGATTATAAATCTTGTCCCTTATAATCCCCTCCAAGACTTTACCCACTACAGACGTGAGGCTCACCGGTCTATAGTTGCCGGGGTTGTCTCTGCTCCCCTTTTTGAACAAAGGGACCACATTTGCTGTCCTCCAGTCCTCTGGCACTATTCCTGTAGCCAATGATGACATAAAAATCAAAGCCAAAGGTCCAGCAATCTCTTCCCTGGCCTCCCATAGAATCCTAGGATAAATCCCATCAGGTCCCGGGGACTTATCTATTTTCAGCCTGTCCAGAATTGCCAACACCTCTTCCCTTCGTACCTCAATGCCATCTATTCTATTAGCCTGGGGCTCAGCATTCTCCTCCACAACATTATCTTTTTCCTGAGTGAACACTGACGAAAAATATTCATTTAGTATCTCGCCTATCTCTTCAGACTCCACACACAATTTCCCATCCCTGTCCTTGACTGGTCCTACTCTTTCCCTAGTCATTCGCTTATTCCTGACATACCTATAGAAAGCTTTTGGGTTTTCCTTGATCCTTCCTGCCAAATACTTCTCATGTCCCCTCCTTGCTCGTCTTAGCTCTCTCTTTAGATCCTTCCTCGCTACCTTGTAACTATCCATCGCCCCAACCGAAACTTCACACTTCATCTTCACATAGGCCTTCTTCTTCCTCTTAACAAGAGATTCCACTTCCTTGGTAAACCACGGTTCCCTCGCTCGACGCCTTCCTCCCTGTCTGACCGGTACATACTTATCAAGAACACGCAGTAGCTGATCCTTGAACAAGCCCCACTTATCCAGTGTGCCCAACACTTGCAGCCTACTTCTCCACCTTATCCCCCCCAAGTCACGTCTAATGGCATCATAATTGCCCTTAGGGAGCGCTGAAGATTGGGATGGTGTGTTGTGACTGTCCGATGGGTAGGTACCTATTTTCCCCACATTGGATATGTAGCGCAGAAATAGGAGACTCCTCTCATTCCATCTGCCTGATCCAAACCTGCACATCATTCTGTTCCCTTTTTTTAATCATGTACTCATTTGCCCTCCTTGGCAAACCAAGCTATTTGCCTCAACCACATCCAGTGGATGCAAACTCTTACCCCATTCCCCTTTTGCATTTTGTTCAGCGGATTTATGAAATTAATTTTGCTTCTCTTTCGGTTGGGCTTGCCATCAGTTACTCGCAATCCCGCCTCTTGAGTCAGCAGGTTGTGGGTTCAAATCCCACTCGGAGACTTGAGCGCATAATTTTAAGGTGGAAGCACTGAGGGGGTGCTGCCCTGTTGGAGGTGCCGTTTTGCATTTGATGTTAAACCAAGGGCCTGCCTGCCTGCTCAGGTGGGTGTACTATTTTGGCACTATTTTAGAGCGGGTCAGAAGGGGTTTTGCCTTCTGTCTTGACCAATATTTACCTCAACTAATAGCACTAAAAGCTGAAACAATCCAACGCTTGACAGCACCATGAATAACCATGATACAAAACATGTTAAGTATTAAGTACACAATGATCACCAGTTTCAGAAAGCATCAACTAATGTTTGCTGTTAAGACAGGTAATAGTTATGTCATTTAAAATGTTTTGTGAGGATTATTTTTTTTAAATGACTGCATGCTCAGACCTGCAGATATAATGATTGGAAATTTAAGTGCATGTAGTAGGGGTCTGGGCACAGGCTCTGTCAAAGTTTTCGCATTAAGCCCTTATTTTGATAAACATTCCCAGCAAGCTTGACAGGAAATCAGCTTTCACAGGAAGCCTGTGCAATGCTGGGGATAGCTTTGCAACTGATGCATTCCTGGTACGTTCTGTGAGGTAGGGGGATGTCAGAGGGCTGACTGCAGGCTGTCTGGGGGTAAACGGGGGCGGGGGGGAATAAAAGACTGCCCGAATTTCTTCAGCAGGCATCATGCATCCCGTTGAGGAACAAAGAACAAAGAAAAGTACAGCACAGGAACAGGCCCTTCAAGCCCGTGCCGACCATGCTGCCCGACTAAACTACAATCTTCTACACTTCCTGGGTCCGTATCCCTCATCCCTCTATTCCAATCCTATTCACGTGTTTGTCAAGATGCCCCTTAAACGTCACTATCGTCCCTGCTTCCACCACCTCCTCCGGTAACGGGTTCCAGGCACCCACTACCCTCTGTGTAAAAAAACTTGCCTCGTACATCTACTCTAAACCTTGCCCCTCGCACCTTAAACCTATGCCCCCTAGTAATTGACCCCTCTACCCTGGGGAAAAGCTCTATCTATGCCCCTCATAATTTTGTAGACCTCTATCAGGTCGCCCCTCAACCTCCGTCGTTCCAGTGAGAACAAACCGAGTTTATTCAACCTCTCCTCATAGCTATTGCCCTCCATACCAGGCAAATTTCTGGTAAATCTATTCTGCACTCGCTCTAAAGCCTCCACATCCTTCTGGTAGTGTGGCGACCGGAATTGAACACTACACTCCAAGTGTGGCCTAAGGAGGAGAGCTGCAGAACTGGAGAAACTAGTCGAAGTTTGCAAGGTTCACCTAGATTTTGCCGTTTTTTGCGGGGGGGGGGGAGCGAGCGGTGGAGCCTAGAAATAGGCACAGGAACTTTCATTGACCCAACGCTGATCTTGAGCAGCAGCTGACCAAGAAGGCAAAGTCGGGACAGATGACGTGAGGCCTTCACAAGTCCAGATAATGTTTTGCATCGTGCCCATGTGGGAAATAACGACTGGTGGATGTGGTCGCGGAAAGTCGGATCAGTACAACATTGGAAATTAGTTTAACATCCTCTGCTTGGGTTCAAAGGGCCTAGACCTACTGAACCAGGAGGGCTACCTGACTGTGGCAGGCGGACATGAGAGGGTAAATAGTTTTGAGCAGTTTGATGTGCCCGGTTGCCCGACCTGTTGCTACCTCCATGTAATATTTTCTGAGATGGCATCTTTGGAAGCAGGGCTAACTGCTGGGAAGCAGCTGGAAACCAATTGCCATTATTAATCCTAGTGAATGGTGTATTCCATCATGTTCATTATTTGTCCCACAGCACAGAAACCGGAGTTGAAGCTGAAGACAGCAGGTTGCTGGGGAGTTAACAAACCTCCTTTAAATCCTCCCCCTTCCTGGAGCCATGGGATGTGGGCGGCACTGACAAGGCCAGTATCTGTTGCCTACGCCTAATTGCCTTGGCGATCTGCCGCCTTGAACTGTCATAATATACATCTATGTATATAATGGAGTGCAGACAGGCCGTGATTGACACACGGGATGACCAGCAAGCACACCCAACAGAGCAGCCAATCACCAGACAGGACACGACCACTATAAAGCCAGAGGACACCAGTTTCCCGCTCACTCTCGGGACCCAGCCTCTGAGACAGTCCGAGTTAGTGGGCTGGTAGATAGTAAGTCTGGTTAGGCTAGTATCAGGTTTCCAGTCAAGTCAGCATAGTGTCAACCCGCAGTTGAACATGTATAATAGTTTAGATGTTAAATAAAATTGTGTTGCATCTTATCAAGTGTTGGAGGTCTGTCTCTCGCTACACTGCATCAAGTGCAGTCCATATCGACCCAGCCTACCCAACACATCATGGTACCAGTGAGTGATGCTGAAAATTGATGGACCTACCTTGAGTGAATCAGCATTGACCAGCAAACAGCCATCTGGTGACATGGAAAACGTCCGCCCTCCTCCGCAGCTCCGCATCGCTGGCAACCTCTGTGCAAATTGGAAGATCTTCAACAAAAGTATCCAGAAGCCACCGACTTCGAGGCCACATCGGACGCCAGGAATATCGCACTATTCCTCTCCACAGCCGGGGACCACGCCATTCAAATCTACAACTCCCTTACATTCGCTGAAGGCGAAGACAAGACAAAATTTAAAACAGTCCTACTGACGTTCGACAGCCACTGGGACATTGAGGTGAATGAGAGCTTTGAACGGTATGTTTTCCAGCAGAGGCTTCAGGATAAGGATGAACCTTTTCAATCCTTTCTGACCCATCTCCGCATCCTCGCGCAGTCATGTAACTATGACTTGACCACTGATTCCATGATCCGGGATCAGATCGGTTTTGGGGTCCACTCCGATTCCCTTCGTCAGCAGCTCCTGAAAGTCAAGCTGCTCACCCTCACCATCGCCATCGAAACGTGCGTTCTCCACGAACATGCTAACAATCGGTACCCCCACATCAGGGCTGCAGAAACGGCAAAGCTAACCTCCCACGAGGCGGAACGGGTGCAGGCCATCGCACAAATGCAGGGCCTAAGTATCGACGAGAGTGGCCATTCCGCACGCTTTTTCCGGGCCCCTGCGCATGCGTGCCACAACCGAGGGGACGGCGAGACCGACGACCAGACTGCCCAGGTGCATACGTTGTTCGACCGCACTGCGCATGCGCGATGGCACATGGAACGCGTTGACGTCATGACGTGTCTGAATTGTGGCTCCGCCCATTTAAAGCGGCAATGTCTGGCAAAATCACGACGGGTATCTACAGTGTGGCAAGCTTGGCCACTACGCAGCCCTTTGCAGATCTGCTACACTGCCCAGCATCCAGCAATCCCAGCCGCGGTGCAGAAGCGTCCGTTTAATACAGCAGGCCATGCCAGACTCCGACCCCGACAGCCCAACAGATCCTGATGCTGCGTGCCTCAAATCTCCATACCGGGTGGGCATCATTACGAAGCATGCGCTGCCTTTCTCCAAGACAGCGAAGCACCTCCGGATCCTCAGCGTGGACGAGTGGTGTGCTGTCCTCACAGTCAACAAGGCTCGCATCCGGCTCAAACTGGACACCGGGCACCGGCGAACCTCATCTCCAAATCTGATCTCGACACCATCCGCGTCAGACCAAGCATTCTTCCACTGGCCTGTCAGCTCCTTGACTACAATGGTAATGCCATAGCAGCCAGTGGCTCATACCAGCTCGGAGTTTCCAGTCAGTCATTTTAAGCGACACTGCGATTTGAGATCGTGGGACCTGACAGAGCATCCCTGCTCGGTGCTCGGGTCTGCAAACTCCTGAACTTGGTTCAGCGAGTCCACACCATGTCATCCTCACAGGCGACGGCTTCACCTGATGAGAACTTCCAGGCTGAAATTGATGACATCACCACGCAGTACCACAGCGTGTTCGACAGAATGGGTACACTCCCATACCGATACAAAATCCTGCTCAAATCGAACGCCATCCCTGTGATCCACGCACCACGTCGGGTGCCGGCGCCCCTCAAGGACCGCGTCAAGCAGCAGTTACAGGACCTCCAGGACCAGGGCATCATATCAAAGGTCACAGAACCCACGGACTGGGTCAGCTCTATGGTCTGCGTCCGTCAGGGGAGCTTTGAATCTGCATCGACCTCAAGGATTTAAACCGCAATATCATGAGGGAACATTACCCGATATCAAAACGAGAAGAGTTGACCAGCGAGATGGCTCATGCCAAACTCTTTACGAAGCTGGACGGCTCCAAGGGGTTCTGGCAAATACAGCTGGATGCACCCAGTCGCAAGCTGTGCACATTCAACACCCCGTTCAGTCACTACTGCTACAACCGGATGCCTTTTGGCATCACTCTGCCTCAGAGATATTCCACCGCATCATGGAACAGATGATGGAGGGTATCGAGGGGGTGCGCGTGTATGTTTACAATGTCATAATCTGGTCCACAACTCCTCAAGAACATATTGATTGCCTCAAGCAGGTATTCCACAGAATCCATGAGCATGGCCTCCGACTCAACAGAGCGAAGTGCTCGTTCGGTCAATCAGTAATCAAATTCCTTAGTGACCACATCTCGCAGCAAGGCGTGCGGCTAGATGCTGACAAGGTCTCGGCGATCCCAGAGGACAAGAAGGCGGTCCTCCGCTTTCTAGGGATGATCAAATTCCTCGGGAAGTTCATTCCCAACATGGCGACACACACCACAGCCCTCTGTCATCTCGTCAAAAAGTCGAAGGAATTCCAGTGGCTGCCCGCTTATGAGAACGAATGGTGTGAGCTGAGGGCAAAACTCACCACAGCCCCGGTTCTGGCGTTCTTCGAACCTACCAAAGAGACCAAAATATCCACTGACGCGAGCCAGGACGGTATTGGGGTGGTGCTCCTTCAACGGGATGACTCCTCCTCATGGGCCCCAGTTGCGTATGCCTCCAGAGCCATGACGCCCACTGAGCAACGGTACGCTCAGATCGAGAAGGAATGCCTGGGCCTCCTAACGGGAATCGACAAATTTCACGACTGTGTGTGTGGCCTCCCAGAATTCACGGTTGAGACGGACCACAGGCCACTAGTCCACATAATCCAGAAGGATTTGAATGACATGACGCCTCGGTTACAACGAATCCTTCTCAACCTATGCCGCTATGACTTTGAACTTGTCTACACGCCAGGCAAAGAACTCATTGTTGCAGATGCCCTTTCCAGATCTATCACCACACCATGTGAACAAACTGACTTTGTCTGCCAAATCGATGCGCAGGTGCAATTTTGTGCCTCGAACCTTCCGGCCACTGATGAGAGGGTCATCCAAATTCGTGAGGAAACGGCCAAGGATCCTCTGCTACAGCGCGTGATGTAGCACCTCATGAATGGCTGGCAGAAGGGACAGTGTCCCCAGTTTTACAACGTCAAGAACGACCTGACGGTGGTGGACGGCATCCTCATGAAGCTCGATAGGATTGTGATTCCGCAGAGCATACGAGCTATGGTGCTCGGCCAACTCCACGAGGGTCACCTGGGGGTCGAGAAATGTCGACGCAAAGCTCGAGAGGCAGTCTATTGGCCGGGCATCAGCCAGAACGTTGCCAATACGGTCCTCAACTGCCCCACATGTCAGAAATTTCAGCCAGCTCAAACCAAAGAAACTGCAGCAACATGAGATAGTGACCTCCCCATGGTCCAAAGTCGGTGTCGACCTTTTCCACGCCAAGGGGCGTGACTATGTCCTCCTGATCGACTACTTCTCTAATTACCCTGAAGTGGTTAAACTATCCGACCTCACGTCGAAGGCGGTGATTAAAGCATGCAAAGGAACGTTTGCCAGGCATGGGATACCGCTCACGGTGATGAGTGACAACGGTCCCTGTTTTTACAGCCAGGAATGGTCTGATTTTGCCCGCCTATACAACTTGCGTCTCGTAACCTCCAGCCTCCACTACCCGCAGTCAAACGGGAAGGCCGAAAAAGGGGTCCATATTGTCAAGAGATTACCATGCAAGGCTGCAGACTCAGGCTCCGACTTCAACTTGGCGCTGCTGGCATACAGAGCATCCCCGCTGTCCACTGGGTTGTCTCCCGCGCAAGCATACGACGGTCATGCCACGGATCTCCCTGAGCTGGTCCCAACTGATCGTGTTCGCGTGCAGTTGCCTGACGGCGGCTGGTCCGCCACAGCTGTGGTGGTCAAGCAAGTGGCCCCGAGATCGTTCCTCGTCTGCATGGCTGATGTCTCCTTCCGACGACGCAACAGCCGGGCGCTGCGCAGAGTTCCATGCCCGCCACCTAACCATGATGTCCCGCCTCACACAATGCTTCCTCCGGACGTGCCCTGCCACAAGGCCACCGGTCTACCAGCAATCCTGACGACCTCTGCGACCACCGCATTGGCGGCAGTCCCGCCTATCCAAGTGCAGGCGGCCCCTGATCCACCCTTGAGGCGGTCAACCAGAATTTGTCGCCCGCCGCAGAGACTAAACTTATAGACTGAACTTTTGCACAACTGTGTTACCTTATCGTTTTGACCTCTGTAAATATCGTTTTTTACCGTTTCATCTGCCCTATATCCGCACTAGCGACACCTTCCTGTGTACATGAGGCCATTTTATCACATTCTGTATATAGTCACGCACATATACACATCCACACGCACATACACCTTAATATTTATTATCTCAACACACATGATACAAAAAAAAAGAAAAAAAGGGGGGGGGAGAGATGTCATAATATACATCTATGTATATAATGGAGTGCAGACAGGCAGTGATTGACAGACAGGATGACCAGTAAGCACACAGCACAGTGCAGCCAATCACCAGACAGGGCACTACCACTATAAAGCCAGAGGGCAGCAGTGTTCCCACTCTCTCTCGGGACCCAGCCTCTGAGACAGTCAGAGTTAGTGAGCTAGCCAGTGCAAACACCATGTGGTAGCTAGTAAGTCTGGTTAGGCTAGTATCAGGTCTCCAGTCAAGTCAGCATAGTGTCAACCCACAGTTGAACATGTATAATAGTTTAGATGTTAAATAAAATCGTGTTGCATCTTATCAAGTGTTGGAGGTCTGTCTCTCGCTACACTGCACCAAGTGCAGTCCACATCGACCCAGACTACCGAACACATCATGAACCGCTGAAGCCAGTGTGGTGTAGCCACACTGATTGCTGAAGGAAGGGGGTTCTAGGATTCTGACCTGGAATGGCAAAGGAATAGCTACGTATTCCCAAGTCAGGGTGGTGTGTGGTTTGGGGGGAAACTCGCAGGTGTGTGTCCCTGCTGCCTTTGTTCCTCTCGGTGGTAGAAGTCGCAGGTTTGGTAAATGCTGGCATGGGAGGATGGCAAAGTCAGCCATGGGTTCCTGATTGGTAACAGAGACTAATATTAATACTGCATAGATGGGTGCAGGTTGGTACCCTCCACCGTGGGCATGCCTGCTCAGCTTCACTATCTGGCCGTATAAAGGAGGATTTGCGCCCCGAGTGAGGTACTTGCACCTGCGACCCTGCCAAACAGGAGCCAACATCAGAGATGGCAGCAAGTGTCAGCTTGGCTTCGTTGGTAACATTTCATTTCTGAGCAAGAGGTTGGGGGTTTAAACCTCACTTAAGAACTCCATCTTGGCTGATACTTCAGTGCAGTTTTGAGAGAGTCACATTGTTAGAATTGCTACCCTTCGAATCAGATGTTAAACCAGGATGTATCTTAGCCCCATGGCATTACTGAAAGATGAGCTGGGGAATTCTCCTGGTATTCCAGCCAATACTTATCCAGTGGCCAACATGATCAAAACTGATTATTTATTCCACTGCTGTTGGTGGAACTGTGCCTTTGAAAACTGGCTGCTGTGTTTATTTACAAAAAAGTAAATGGCCAAGAAGCACTTTGGGATCCCGAACAATGGGAAAGATGTTGCTATGAATTGAAGTCTTACTTCAAAATTCCATTTTGTTTCTTTGACTGTTCATCGGTGCGCATGTGCAGTGCGGCCGCATTTGTTTTTATATGGTTGTAGCCTTTTGTTTTCAAGTTCGGGGGGCCAAAGGGACCATTGGGGCCAAAGGGACCCAAAACCATTTCCCCCATTTTTGTCAGCAACAAACAAGGTAAGAGAAAATGGTGGATCGCACCCGTCGGCTGGCGTGGGTCGCGAAGGTCGGCCAGCGTGCGTCGTGAAGGTTGACCGGTTGGTAAAAATGGGTCCCCGGAAAAAAAGTTTGGAAAACACTGGTCTAACCAATGTTCTGTGTCTCTCCCAGAACCTCGCTAATAAGGTAGACCAGCACATAGACCGCCCCTGCACAGCCAACCCCACTCTGCTCACACCCATGGCGCTGAGATGACCAGCCCCACGATTCGGGGAGGCTTCTGGAGGTGGTCGAGGCCACGAGGGATATCCTGTTCCCTCGAGGGTCCCGGTGGGTAACCTGGGAGGAAGTGGCAGTGGCCGTCAGCTCGGGCAGGGTGACCAGAAGGACCGGTACCCAGTGTCGCGAGGTCAACGACCCTCAGCGGGCTGCACAGGTGAGTTGGCACAGGCCCCAACACAACCCTTGACTCCGATGAGACTGCACCTGGCACCCCCTCCGCCCTCCCCCTCCACCACACGCATGTGGCTAATGATGCCCTCCATGTGTCTCCGCAGGAGAAGCTGTCCCACAGATGTCGGGATAGGGCCCAGACTGGCGGCGGGGTGCCGGACATCAGAATCCTCACCACATCCGAGGAATGGGCCTTGGAGGTGGTGGCCGTGGACAGAGCGGTCACGCTGAGATCAACACATTCTGCAGAGGTGAGGATCCATACTTAATGACCCATCCCTCCCACTGACCACATGTCCGTTCGCCCGCAATACCTCCAGCCGGCCCACCCGGGTTGTCTCCCCCACCCGCCTCCCAGGAGAGCTCCGAGGATGCCACCATATATGCGTCACGGCTGTCAT